>NW_025949883.1:0-10813 GCF_021028975.2 Sphaerodactylus townsendi
ACAAACGAAACAGTAGGGGAACAAAAGATCAACTGCTCATAGATAAAATGATCCTTGAGAATTGCAAAAGAAGGAAAACCAACTTGCATGTAGCTTGGATTGATTACAGGAAAGCATTCGATTCACTGCCACACAGTTGGATACTTCATTGCCTGGAGATAATTGGAGTCAGTGAAAACATCAAGAAATTGGTCAAGAATGCAATGCACACTTGGAAAACAGAATTAATAGTCAATGGAACAGGAATAGGGGAAATCAACATCCGAAGGGGAATATTCCAAGGAGACTCCCTGTCCCCACTACTCTTCATCATTGCTATGATTCCGCTCTTTATAATTCTGAAGAAAACAGGTCAAGGATATCAGACAGCAAGAAACTCACCAAAAATTTCACACCTTCTATACATGGATGACCTAAAGCTCTATGGAAAATCAAAAGCAGAGATTGAGTCACTACTGAACACAGTGAGAGTCTTTAGCACTGACATTGCAATGGATTTTGGACTTGACAAGTGTGCAACTTTGGAACTCAGTAAAGGTAAACTTGCAACATGCGAAGGTGTGAATATGCCAAATGACATAGAAATAAAGAGCTTACCAGTGAATGAAAGCTACAAATACTTGGGGATACTGCAAGCAGAGAACATTAAGCATGCAGAAGTCAAAGGCGCAATTAGGAAGGAATATCTTAGAAGGGTAAGAAAATTTTTGAAATCAAAGTTAAATGGAGGAAATACAATAAAGGCAATTAATACTTGGGCGGTGCCTGTAGTACGCTACACTGCTGGCATAATTGACTGGACACAAGCCGAATTGGACATCCTGGACAGAAAAACAAGGAAAATTATGACCATCAATCGAGCACTGCATCCAAGAAGTGATGTAGACAGACTCTACCTAGCAAGGTCAGAAGGAGGAAGAGGACTGCTCCACATCAAGCAATCAGTAGAGGAAGAGAAAAGAGGCCTGAAAGAATACATCCAAGAAAGTCAAGAGCCAGCATTGAAAGAAGTCCACAAGGCTGAGATGCTGAAAGCCAAAGAATCAAAAGAGTATAGAGTCCAACAGTTTAAAACACGAAAGGAGCAGTGGCTAAACAAGCCACTCCATGGGCAGTACTTTAAGAACATTGAAGGGAAGGTTGACAGCAAGAAAACATGGGAGTGGCTCAGAAGGGGAACTCTAAAGAAGGAAACTGAAGGCCTGATTTTTGCTGCCCAGGAGCAAGCATTACGGACAAATGCAATAAAGACACGAATCGAAAAGTCTTACAATGACCCAAAGTGCCGTCTCTGCAAAGAGGGTGATGAAACCGTGGAGCACATCATCTGCTGTTGTAAGAAAATAGCCCAAACTGACTATCTTGAACGTCACAATAGGCTAGCAGCAATGGTGCACTGGAACCTTTGCAAAAAGTACGGCCTGCCCTGTAGCAAGACCTGGTACGAGCACAAGCCAGAGAAGACCACAGAAAATGAAGAAACAAAAATACTCTGGGACTTTAGAATACAAACAGACAGACACCTGGCACACAACACCCCAGACATAACAGTGATAGAGAAAAAACATGTTTGGATCATAGATGTTGCTGTGCCAGTTGACAGCAGGGTAGAGGACAAAGAGCTGGAAAAGATCACAAAATACAAGGACCTACAAATTGAAGTTGAACGATTGTGGCAGAAAAGAACAACAGTAATCCCACTAGTAGTCGGTGCTCTAGGAGGAATCCCAAGAAATCTTGAAAAACATCTGGAAAGCCTAAACTTGGACAGAACATCAGTCCACATGCTGCAGAAAGCAGCACTTCTAGGAACTGCACACATTCTACGCAAATACCTCTAATATCCTAGGTCCTTGGGAAGGACTCAATATTCAGAGATGAATTCCAGACACTTGTGCTGTGTTGTTATGTGTATAATAATAATAATAATAATAATAATAATAATAATAATAATAATAATATACCCCATCAGAGTGACAGGGACTAGAAGGGAAATTAAAGGGTTAAAAGCAGGAAAGGAAAGATGTATGAGGCTGGATATATGAGGCTGGAGCTGCTTACCATTTAGGTCCACCCTCCCAGTGAAAGGTCCACCCTCCCAGGAAACAGGAAGGTCCACCCTCCCAGTGAAACAGGAAGTTGTGGGTGGACCCATCTCCTTTTTAGTTTGACCTTTTAAAGTCAGGAAGGGGCTGATGAGGACATAGTAGGCTTGGCTCCAGATAGTGGAGGAGTCAGTTTGGGGAGAATGAGGATGATAAACTTTTACCCCTCCAACCCTTTTTTCTTAGCTGAGTTCTTAAAATCAGAAGGCAAGTGGCATTTTTCTGGTCTAAGGGAATTTAATCACAAAACCTGACATCTCGGTTTCACCAAATACACCAAAATAGATGATGGAATGAATGATCCAATAGAATTCTGGTGGGTGATTCTGCCAATTTCTCTTTATATATTTATACAGTAGAGTGTGGGTTACTCTGGTGGAACCAAACAAGTATTATTTGAGAGGGATCTGAGAATGATACAATGGTTTTATCCCCAGATACATGGTTTAGCACGAGCACTGTACTATGAAATATCTCCTTAGAAAAGCTTTATGTAAGTAACATGCTATGAATATATTCCATAAATGAATTCATGTTAATTTCCTAGCACTTTTTGCTGTTTATTCTGAGTGTGTAGCAGCTTCTCTGTCACCATATTGCTGATGACTGTAGATGATTTGCCTGTGATCACAGCACATAGAGGTGTGAAAGTATCAAATAAAAATGCACGGAGATGGAATGCTACATCTGTTAAAGAGGATGTGTATTGTGTGTTTGAAAGGCATGAGGTAAAAGCACAATTCTGTTTCCCAAAGTTTACCTACAATGCTTTTGAGTGGGATGGATGGTTGGGGAAAGTGTCAGGTGAGTTTCTTCTCAGGGTACATTCAGACCATCTGGAGGGCAGAATACACTGTCACATAGCATCTTCAACCACACAAGGAGGCAGTTCTCTTCAACTAGGGAGTCAGGCCGCAAACTATGAGTAGTAATGCATTGTCCCATCAGCTGTAGTGGAGAACTGTAAATTTTGTCCCACTTTTCAGCCTTGTTCACTCCCCCATCATTGGTGGTGGGTTTTACCACTATTTCACAAAGTTGATGCGTACTTGAATCTTTTCCCGTGTGGCGAAAAAGTAGTTGAAAGAAGGGGGGGGGGTAGCAGAAAAATGGCATTACACAAAGGGTTAAGAATGTCCTTTCCTCAAGACCTTGATTTTGGGGGTGTAATATCTGAAGGGGGTATAATATCTGAATATCTGTAATACCCTTCCCTCCCCTCCCTTGCATGCCACCCCTCCCTCCCCTCCCTCTGCTAGGGTGGGTGGGCCAGGTCCAGATGCCGGTCATCTTCCCTCCCCTCCCTTGCATGCCACCCCTCCCTCCCTCCCCTCCCTCCGCTAGGGTGGGTGGGCCAGGTCCAGATGCTGGGTCATCTTCCCTCCCCTCCCTTGCATGCCACCCTCACTGCCTCCCCTTAATTAATTAATAGCTGACACTGTCTTTTCCTAAGGCTCCCCTCTCCTCCCTTGCATTTGGTGACTTTAAAAGAAATGGACACAAATTTCCTTCAGCTGAGCATCATGTGTATTTTGGCCTTCATTGTTTCTTTTTGTCATGCCTGTGAACTGTTCAATAATGGGACTTCATGTTCAAATGATTTCCTTTATTGAAAATAGCAACGGGATTAAGCATTTAGTCTTACATTGACAAATTAAGGATTGAGTGCCAAAACAGCTTCCATTATACCCTCGCTCCATTCCCCCCATCATTTGACACCACCCTCCAATACCAGTTCCCACCGGGAGAACAGCCCCCCCCCCACCGATTCTCATGGGAAGGCAGTGGCGTTCCTGCCTAGGGACAGGGGGTACCCTATGTCCCCGGGCGCCCCCCATTTGGTCACGTGGGGGGGCGCCACCATTTCAGGGTCGTTTGTGTGATTTTTAATTTTTTTAGTGTTTTTTACGCTTTGGCCTGCAGGGGGCGCATTTTTAAGGCTAGCAACACCAAATTTTCAGGGTACCATCCAGAGACTGCCCTGATGATACCACCCAGGTTTGGTGATGTTTGGTTCAGGGGAAGCAAAGTTATGGACCCCCAAAGAGGGTGCCCCCATCCCCATTGTTTTCAATGGGAGCTAACAGGAGATGGGGGCTACCCATTTGAGGAACCATAACTTTGGTCCCCCTGAACCTAACTTCACCAAACCTGGGTGGCATCATAAGAATAGTTACCAGATGATACCCTGAAATTTTGGTGTCACTAGCTTTAAAAATACACCCCTTACAGGCCAAGAAAGTTGCCCAAGATTCTTTGTTTTGCAGTGACTTTGCTCCATTGTAGCCAACCCCCCCACTCCAGAAGCAAAGCTCACCAAGCTTGGATGCTATTACCCAAGACCTCTTGGAGCCACCTTGAAAGTCTGGTGCCTCTATCTTCAAAAATGTGCAGCCAGTGCTTACACACTCAGAAATTCCCCAGAATCTGCCAGGCTCTTCAGCAAGTTCTGTGGTGGGAAAAATTACTTTTACCACCATAGACTTCAATGGGGCTTTCTGTTATGCCCAGATGGCTCTGTGGTAGAGGTTTCAATGGGAGGCACTGTGGCAGGGGTCTTGCTCTGGGTGGGGGCATTTCCTGCAGGGCTGCTGGTGTGAGTCTCCTGAAAGGAACCAACCAAATTTGCTAAAATGCTGTGGGCACCAAGTTGAAGGTGAACCTGATGCCCACAGCATTCGGCCATCCCAGGCAAACTTTAGTGCCCCCACCCAGAGCAAGACCACTACCACATTGCCTCCTGTTGAAACCTCTACCACAGCGCCAGCTGGGCATAACAGAAAGCCCCATTGAAGTCTATGGTGGGAAAAATAATGTTTCCCACCATAGAACTTGCTGAAGAGCCTGGCAGATTCTGGGGAATTTCTGAGTGTGTAAGCACTGACCACACATTTTTGAAGATAGAGGCACCAGACTTTCAAGGTGGCTCCAAGAGGCCTTGGGTAATAGCATCCAAGCTTGGTGAGCTTTGCTTCTGGAGTGGGGGGGGGGGGCGAGTTGAGAGAGTTCTGAGAGAACTCAGCCCGCAGGCTTCATGGGCAGGAGCATGGAAACAAAATAAGCCTTTTGGGGGCCCATAAAATTGAACCCCCAGAAGCAAAGGTCTCCAAACCTGGATGCTATTACCAGGAGGGCTTCCTGGAGCCACCTTGAAAGTCTGGTGCCTCTATCTTCAAAAATGTGCAGCCTGCCTCAGAAATTCCCCATTGGCTACAATGGAGCAAAGTCACTGCAAAACAAAGAATCTTGGGCAACTTTCTTGGGGTGCCTGTAAGGGGTGTATTTTTAAAGCTAGTGACACCAAAATTTCAGGGTATCATCTGGTAACTATTCTTATGATGCCACCCAGGTTTGGTGAAGTTAGGTTCAGGGGGACCAAAGTTATGGTTCCTCAAATGGGTAGCCCCCATCTCCCACGTGGTCAGCGCAAGAACGAGACGAGACGCGGAGATAACATCTGGTGGAGATCGCCAGCAGCGGGAGCGCGGAGGTCCGTGTTCCTAGCGAGTCTCCCGCGTGCTGGTTCCTGGCACCTTTTATTGTGATTCTATCGGGGGCGTGTAGAAGGGAGGAACGGAGGGAGTTCCGGGAGAGCGGGAGGTCGGGAGATCATCATGTGATGCATGATCTCACCTGGCTACGTGCGGAGAGGAGCGTAAGCGTCTGAGCCTAATCCTCACCTGGGGGCAAGACCATTGTCCCTGCGCCCGGTGACTGAGCCAGACAGTTCACGACCCGTGACTCATAGGGGGATGAGGAGTGGGGGTGCGGTGCGACCAGAAGGCCGTAGGAGCGTAGGTGTTCCAGCGCTCGACCACGGTGCTGCTGGGTCAGCGGTGCATTACTACATCTCCTCCCTTTTTACATTTTAGAAGGGAGGCCGAAATGCTAAGGGGCGATTTAGGGGGACGCTTGTCTCCTCCGCTGTTTGGTCGAGTTGACCGAGCTGCTTGTGCAACATTAGAACTTGGTTGCGGGGCAGGGGAAAGTCGAGGGGCTTCTTACACACGTTACAGGCAATATTAGATACACATTGAACGAAACAAGACCCGACGATGAGGCATACAATCAAACCAATGCAGAGCTGTATGATGGCACTCAACCATCCTCCCGGCAGCCAGCTCCAGAGGGCTGACCACCAATTGGGCAATACATCATACTTTAGACTGGATACAACCTTTTGCAATTCACGCACTTTCATATGAATCAATTGGGAGTTATCAGAGAGATTAAAACAACACATATTACGTACATTCTCACAACCTTGGTGATGTAATAACAATAAGTAATCAATAGCGGCACGATTATCTAGGGTCGCTTGACGAAGTTCCTGCTGCTCGGAGGCCAGAGCATCCAGAGCAATGGAGGTAGAGTTGATGGACTTCGCAAGGGCACAGGCCAGCCGGCCAATAGTCTTAGCATTGTAAGAAGCGAGTCCGGGGACTCCCACTAGGGAAGTTGCGAGGGAGACGAACTCCGCTTCGGAGAGGGCAACCGCATCGCTCCGGCAAGAGGGGTCGAGGGGCAGAGTGGAGCGGCGGCGGCGCCCGGGCTCTTGGGGTGGAGCCTGAGGCAGGACGATGGTGAGGCGACTAAGGCAACAGAGAGTCCCGGCAGAGAGCCGAGCAGGGATGTAGCTGAAAGTTCTCTCCCCGCAAGTCCAGAACCAACCCTTCGGGAGCAAGATGTTCCCGAACACGGGGGGAATGTCCTCTGTGCGCGTGCAGTTCCAGTTGGCCGAACCGGTGAATGGGCCCGGGTCGGTTCCTCGTCTCGTCGCGCCGGAGATGCGGGCGCAGGTGTTGGACTCGTGATTAGCGACAGTCTTGGTGACAAGGGAGAGAGCGCCGGCCGGGAGGGTTTGGACGACGGGTCCCCAGTCAGCGCTCATAGAGTACTTGATGGATGAAGCATTCATAAAGGGGCTTAAGCCAGACTCCGCTAGGAAGTCTCCGGGGGCTTTGCAAACGGGGAGCAGGCAGGAGCTTAGCAGGCTCCCGACTCCTAGGTACTGGCCCAGGCAGAAAGATGAGACGTTGGCAGCGGCAGCAAACTGCTCCCAGATGTTGGTCTGGTGAAAGCTCGTCAGGGGGTGGCCGATCGCCATCGGCAGGAGGCAGCAGAGCAGGCAAAGGATGGTGGCCGCCGAGTTGGCGGTGATGATCGCAAAGAGAGCGGCACAGAGGTTCTCGGGTGTCTCGGGGTGGCCTTGCTGGCGCAGCAGCTCTTGAGCTTGGCTGGCGGTTGCTTTGACGTTTCCCCAGGTCATCCGGGTCTTTGGACCGTCTGGGCGTCGGCGTCGGCGTTCCCGTTGAGGCCGCTGGGCGGGATCCTTCAGAGAGATGTGTTCCATCTCTGGGATGGGGTTGGTTTCCTCCTGGCGCCATTCCATGGGCTGGCCCGTCATGGCGAGTCGGAATCCACAGGAGCCTGTAGGAATAAGGACTGAAACACACCCCCTTCCCCAGGTTATAGGAGGAGGCCGGGTCCCGCCAGGCTCGGTTCTAGAGCGGGTGGCGGGAGATCAAGATCGAGTTTTTTATTCGAGTTAGAGTTTAATGTGTGAGGCTATTTTGCAGACTGCGTGTAGTTGAAGGTTGCTTTAATGCAATTCTGCTGGGGGCCGCCTATCCCTCTTTCTTAAAATTGTATGACAGGGAGGGCAGGGGGTGGGCGGACCCTGGGGGAATTGTGGGTATGCATGCTTAATCAGTAGTACGAAAGGGGCTTTTGGAGCTCTTTTGGGGGGATGGGTGCGTCAGGGGAGCAAGGCATTCAGGCGGTTGAAGGCAGAGGACTCCACATGCAGAGGGGGGGTTTTCCTTGTAAAGGAATGTACTTACCGTGACCTTGGTGGCCAACGCAGGGGGCTGGATGGTGCTAAAATTTGTGATCGAATTATCTTGGGGAAATGCCGCCCGCCGAAACCACTCCTTAAGGGGCGGTTTCGGCCAAGCGTCTTAGAAGTGATGATGGTGCTATAATACCATCACCACTGGAGGCGCCCAAACTGGTTTGTGGGTGAATTTGGTGCGGCAGCCTCCTTTTTAAACTGGGGCCTGTCCTGGCAGTGCTGCGGTATCAGGACGGGCCCAGATTTTAATCCAGGGAGGGCCAGTCAGCCAATTGGCCCTCCCGCCCCTGCTGGTTGAAGGATAGAGGGAAAAGAGAAGAGAGAAGGGGGGTAGTTTCCCTGCGGAAGTTTGAAGGCAAATCGGAGGTACAATCGGGATTAGTGATCTGCGTGATGGATTTATCCATCCCAGACTAAGGTCGTTTTGACCTGGCTCATGAGGTCTCTTCCCCAGAGATTAACATGGATGTCCAAGACGATGGGGCGTACCGTGAGCTGTCGCTCCAGTCCTGGGCTGTGGACCGTGAGCGGGCGGATGCTCCGCCTCGCGGTTTGTTTCCCCCCCACCCCCCAAATGTGCGGGCAAGCCTCGGTCGGCCACTGGTCAGGCCACTCGGCTGTCCTGATGACAGTCACATCAGCGCCGGTGTCTACCAGGCCCTTAAACATGCATCCCTCTATAGCGAGCTCCAGGTACGGGCGGGAGCTTCCGATGGGTGTTTCCACCGCCGCGATGGTGGTGTTGGCTGCGCCATGTTGGCTGCCGGGGCTTGTCGCCTTTATTGGGTCGGCAGCGGGCAGCGCATGGGGCAGGAGGATCAGCTGTGCGCAGCTGGTTCCGGTGGGCAACTCCTGCGGGATGTTCGTCCAGATCTGGAGATGGATGGGTCCCTGGTGCGTGGAGTCGATTACTCCGGGAATAATGAACACTCCCTGCTCAGCGGCGGAGGCCTTAGGCAGCACCAGCCCAATAGTCCCGGTAGGGATGGGGTCGCCATACTGGGTTGGGGCGACAAGGACCTCGTGGGGGAACTTGAAGGAGATGGGCTGGGTGCACGTGAGCGAGATGCCACGAGTGGGGGGGCGGTTTGGGCGTGGGCCTTGGTGTCTGGGTCTGTTCTAATATTCTCCTCCTTGGTCCTGGGCTGGGGAGACGCCCGGGCGCGAGTTTCCCGACGGGCAGTCGCTTCTCCAATGGAAGCCTCTCTGGCATCGTGGGCACCGGGTCTTGGGCGGCCTTCTCCTCCTGGGGGAGGACCCTCCTCCATCGGGGTTATAGGCCCCCCCACCGGGCTGCCTACACTCCCTTCGGAAGTGTCCGGGTCTGCCGCAGTTAAAGCAATCATCCTGAGGCTGTCCCCTGGTGGTGGAGAGTGCCGCGGCGAGGAGGCTAGCTTGGTGGGCGGAAGATCCGATGTCCTGGCAAGCCTTAAGCATGTCGGCCAGTTCAGGGTCTTTGCCTAGGCCCGTGATTGCTCTGCGGCACTCCGTGGAGGCGTTCTCCTTAGCGAGGCGCATGAGGAGCTCGTTTTGGGCCTCTTCGCTATCTACCTGCCTCTTGAGCGCTTCCTGGAGCCTGTTCACAAACTCGGCATAGGGCTCTTGGGGCTTTTGCCGTATGGCGGAGAAGCTCTGTGTGGGCTGGCCAGAATTGGGGACCTTGACAAACGCCTTGTAAGCGCACTCAGAGGCGACCGTAAGGGTGGCCTCAGGCAGGACAATCTGATTGTTGGGGTTACTGAAGGCATCGAAGCCGTAAAGCTGTGCGGCGGTGTAGGCGCCGCCGGAGGCGGCTGCCCTGCTAAAGCATTGCTGGCGGAACTCGCTCTCCCAGATCACAAATTGTGCAGGGCTCAGGAGCATGCGGAAGGTGGTCTTCCAGTCGTCCGGAACCATTAAGTGATTCCTCGCGATTGCCTCTAGCATGCCTCTCACGTAGGGGCTAGTGATTCCTACGTCCCGCATCGCTTTGCGGAGCTCAGTGAGGATGTTATAGCTTAAGGGGCGGTACATCTGTGAAATGGACGGGGCACAATGCGAGAATATCGGCATCGTCTTCCGTCAGGGTTTCTTTCTTTTGCAGATCGTGGCTAATACGCTCTGCGAGAGTTTTGAAACCCGCGCCATTACGTGGCGCTGACGGAGGTGCGGTGGCTTCGGAAAATGAAGGCGGAGCAAGGGGAGGGGGCGGCTGAGCCGCGGGAGAATTTGAAAGGGGCGGAGGAGCAAGGGGGGCAGAAGGAGGACAGGCGTCCAATTTAGTGGATAGAGAAAATTCCGGGGTTGAAATTGAAGGTGAAAGATCGAAAGGAGGGCGGCCTACAGCAAGGGAGCCATAGGTCTGCAGGCTGATGGCGACATAGCATTGTCTCCACGTCAGTAGCAGTGACATCGGCGTGCGAGGCTCTGTGCGAAGAGTGCGCCCGATGTTTTCCCAGTCCTTAAGATTCAATGTCCCCCCCTCTGGGTACCATGGACATTGAGCTTCAATCTCCTCAACCAATTTGCGCAGCTCCCCTCTCTTTACGGAGACCCTGCCGCATTTCGCTAACGCTTTCAGTTCGTTAACGTGCTTGTCATAAGCCCTGCTTTTGCAAGCTCCCATACTCACCGGTGTTCCGTCGGACGAGAGAGTGTCCTAGGACGCGAGTCTCTGGATGCGCCGATCCAGAGGACAGGCGATACCGAAACGGTGGTCCCTGGATGCGCCGATCCAGCGGACTTCGGTACCGCGGCCCTTTCCCAGGCGACGGTGAGCAGGGTGGAGGTTCGAGGATTCCCGGGTTTCGGCACCAGCTTGTAGTCGACCCACGTGGTCAGCGCAAGAACGAGACGAGACGCGGAGATAACATCT
>NW_025949884.1:0-10808 GCF_021028975.2 Sphaerodactylus townsendi
CCCAGCTGGCGTGCGTGGGAGTGCACAGGCTAATCTGAATTCCCCAGATAAGCCTCCACAGCTCAGGCGGCAGAGCTGGGAATCAAACCCAGTTCCTCCAGATTAGATACACGAGCTCTTAACCTCCTACGCCACTGCCGCCACTAGTCAGGAGTTTGGTACTCTTCACTTCGTAATCTATTGGTTTTTTGCAAGCGAGTTATCTGCAGTTCCTTTCATAATTTTTCTTTTATGAAGTCCAAGTTATCTGCCTGCTAGGTTTATACAGAGTTATACATGTCTTAAGCCCACTGACTTTAGTACACTTTGGGCATAATTCTTATCTCATTACAAAATACACTGATGATTCTAGATCCATGCCCAGAGTCAGGTATAATAAAATCAGACATAATTTGTGGGTTCTCTTCTATTCTCGAGAACGCAATGCTTGATTGGGGTCTGGACCATGCTGCAGAGAGAGAAGGGTGTTCACACACACACACACACACACTTTATCAACTTGAAACCGTCAGAGACACTGTTTGGGGAAACCCTTATGGCTCCAATAAGACCATGTCAGAAAAACAAATTAAAATGTTTCCAATTACCAGCATTTGGTCTATAGTTTTGCTAAGACGTTTTTGTAGCTTTAGCAACTATATCACCATTTAATCTCACACCTGACCCAGAAGTGGCTTTGCTAAATGTGTTTAGAAGGAAACAAGAAACTGGCCCATAAATCTTTAATAAAAGCTATTTTACTAGCAGCGAGAACAATCATATCTCAGTTTTGGAAATCCACGACAAGAATGATACCGGATATGTCATGTAAACTTTGGGGAATATAGCTTTATTGGGGGGGAAAATTAATGCATCAAATTGCCAAAACAATCCACTGAGCCCTGATGCGTTTTGCACTGTTTGGAATCGACTGATACCTTTTGCCTGTCCACATCAATATTTGACACTTCTTCAGCCTCCATTTACAACTGGGAACTTAAGAGGTGATTTAATAAGTAACATGATGTCTTCATGTAGCCTCTGCACATGGAATTCCTACAAGCTTCCTTGAGATACAACCTGGCCAAAGATGAACTTGTCTTTGTGAGAGAAGGAAACACCACCAATCACATAAGATCTGGGAGAACCACGTTTGAATCTACACTCTGCCACGGAAGCTTGGGCCAATCCCACAACACACTCAACCTAGCCTCCTTCAGCAGTGGTGTAGTGGCTAAGAGCAGGTGCACTCTGATCTGGAGGAACCGGGTTTGATTCCCAGCTCTGCCGCTTGAATTGTGGAGGCATCTGGGGAATTCAGATTAGCCTGTACACTCCCACACACGCCAGCAAGGTGACCTTGGGCTTGTCACAGCTTCTCGGAGCTCTCTCAGCCCCACCTACCTCGCAGGGTGTTTGTTGTGAGGGGGGAAGGGCAAGGAGATTGTCAGCCCCTTTGAGTCTCCTGCAGGAGAGAAAGGGGGGATATAAATCCAAACTCTTCTTCTTCTTCACAGGGTTGCTGTCAAGATAAAATGGAAGAGAGGAAAATGATGGGAACCACTTTGGATCCCCATTGGGGAGAAAGGTGGGATATACATGAGGTAAATAAATAAACTCTTGCCTTGGGCACACACACAAATGATCCACACAGAGTCCCCAGAGGAGGATAAATAAAAGGCACTTCTTTATTTATTCTTGCACTGTCTTCTCAGTTTGCGATTTCAGACCAGAACAAAATGGCAGATTCTTGTCAGCTGAGCTTCACCCTGACCTTCCCCTCACAATGCCACTGTTCTGAGCAGGCTCCTTTGCAAGGAATCCTTGCAGGATGGTTTCCTGGAGCATTCGGACACTTCTGCCACGTTGCCACAGCATGACCAGTGCGGAGAGCCCGGGTGGCCTTTGTGGCCGTGACCACAGCCTTGGTAGCCTCCTGCCCCATCAGAAAGAAAGAATCAGTTGCTGGAAATGGTAACCTTTCTTGCTCGGAGACAGGCTGATCTTCAAACATGCGGAGAGGGGGCAGCATCCTGCCCCTCTGTGCACAGGATATGGAGTTTTCCTACACCCCTCTCTGCTCCAACTCTTCCGACAAGTGGAAAGATACTTTCCAAGTCTGCAAACTTGTGTGAAGGAAGTGTCACGTGGGTTCTTCAGGTCAAAGTGGGAAAGAACATAGCGCTGAAATCGTTTCTTCTCTGCCCTGAGCAACTTTGTAGGGTTGCCCACTCTGGGTTGAGAAATTTCTAGAGGTTTGGGGGCGGAGCCTAGGGAGAGGAGGGACCTCAGCAGTGGCAAATGACAGAAACTGCCCTCTGCAGATTTGGCGATCAGATGTCAGTCTAGACCAGGGGTCTTCAAACTATGGCCCTCCAGATGTTCATGGACTACAATTCCCATCAGCCCCTGCCAGCATGGCCAAGTGGTAGGGCTCATGGGAATTGTAGTCTATGAACATCTGGAGGGCCATAGTTTGAAGACCCCTGGTCTAGAAGGTCTCAAGGTTCCACCTGAGGATTGGCAACCCAAAAGGGGTCGATTTTACCGCCTTTCCTCCTCACTCCAGTCCACCCAACCTGCATGATCAGTCCTCTCTATGGAGCCCAAAAGGTCATAAGTTGGCCTTCTGGAGATCAGAAGGCACTGCAAGAATGGAGAGGAAGATGGGGAAAAAACCTGCATCCACAGAGAGTTGGATACTGCCCAGGAACTGGACCCAAAAAGGGGGAAGGGGACTAAACACGGCTCTTTTCTGTACAAGAGCAGCCAGAAAATATTAGGATAACAGTTAGCATTTATGTTGGACTTTAGAGTGTTCAGACAGCTTCTTGTTCAAGTAATTTCTCTTTACACACCTTCCTTATAGATCACTATTTTTTATCTCCATGTTACAAAGAGAATGAAATCCTGTACACACTGCATGGTGGATACTGGACAATGCACACAGAGGGGTAGTGAGACTGAGCACGCCAGCCCCACCCACCACCTGTGACCAAGTACATTGGCCCTATACTAAGGTGACCAGACGTCCCGCTTTTGGCGGGACAGTCCCACCTTAGACCAATCTGTCCCGCGACCTGCGGGGTTTTGTACCTGTCCCGATTTTGCCTTCTGAGGCGCTCCTGGTTCCTGCCCCGCTACAGGGTAGCGCCCAGAAGGCAGTGCGCTCCTGCAGCTGCGCGCGCGCACACGCACCCACCCCGTCCCGGTTTTAAACGGTGACAATCTGGTCACCTTACCCTATACCATGTATGTGCAGTCTCCCTAGTGTGAACACAGCCTACGTGAGATACATGCACAGAGTCTGTCCCCGTGACTGGAAGGGCTCCAAAAGCAGGGTACCTGGTCATGCACATATATTTTTTACATGCAGAGGTGCACTGCCCACACTGTCAACGTGCGTAGGAATGTGTGGGACCCACATGCTCCATCCCAGCTTCCCTCTGGCCACCACAGCACAAGGACCTTCGCGAAATACTGAATGTAAGCTCTGTGTACGTGCAAGGAAACATTTTAAAACAAGATGTTCATTGTAATGGCATCTTTCTCACAATACCCAGAACCAGGGGGCTTTCATTGAAAATGCTGGGAGGAAGAATTAGGACTAATAAAAGGAAACACTTCTTCATGCAACGTGTGATTGGTGTTTGGAATGTGCTGCCACAGGAGGTGGTGATGGCCCCTAGCCTGGATAGCTTTAAAAGGGGCTTGGACAGATTTATGGAGGAGAAGTTGATCTATGGCTACCAATCTTGATCCTCCTTGATCTGAGATTGCAAATGCCTTAGCAGACCAGGTGCTCGGGAGCAGCAGCCGCAGAAGAAGGCCACTGCTTTCACATCCTGCACGTGAGCTCCCAAAGGCACCTGGTGGGCCACTGCGAGTAGCAGAGAGCTGGACTAGATGGACTCTGGTCTGATCCAACAGGCTAGTTCTTATGTTCTTATCTGGTTAACCAAAGCAGCTGCCTGAAATGTTGAAGAGGATTTCTATTACTAACCCTGTCCTTTTCTGCACACAGGTGAAATCCCCATGGTCAATTAATTGCGTGATACTCATGCGAAATATCAAGGTTTCAGCAAGAACTCCCCACTGCTTAACTGTTGAACATGGACTCATCGCGGTTCTGGTGCTCCCCCTCCCCCTTATCACGTGTTTTTAAGAACCTGCAGGGAAGTGCACCTTTTAAAAAAAAACACGCACCCAAGCCGGATTGGTGCGGAGGATCAGGGGACAGAATCTAGGTTTATTTTCTCACTGTAGGGAGTGACATGGAGTCTTCCAGCCAATCAGAGCACAGTGGACTGTGCGCGCAAAAAAAAAAAATTTGTGCCAGTGGCGGCTACGTTGAAAAGTGGCTGCGTGGAACGTGATTCCTGTGCCAACTGTGGACTAAAATAAGACTTTCGTACCAGCGTAGCTGCGTGGGCAAAGAGGGCTGAAAAAGTCGAATCCGCGCATAAACGTAGCTTCTAGCTACGCATGCGTGTGGTGACGTAGCTGTGCAAAAAAAAAGTTTTTAAAAAAATTCCCATCCCAACACAACGCAACAGCCAATCAGGACGAGGAAGAACAGAACCGGTGAGCAGATCACGCGATCATGGGAAGTGCTGTGCAGTTTGAAACCGTGTTAGACATTGATGTCCTCATCAGACACATGCTGCAGTGGGGCGGGTGAAACTGCGATGAAAAGGTGCTGTTTCTTTTGAAACCTGGTTGTATCCGGCTTTAATTTCTCAGTGGGGAAATGGCCACATTTTCCCTCTTTGGTTCCCAAAATGTTTTTGAGCAGTTTTTTCTCCATTTTATTTGAAAAATCCTTTCAAAACGGTTCTTTAGAATGAAATGTTTCTGAGCCGTCTTCCCTGGCTGTGCAGTCATATTTACTTTTTATCTTCCCGCTGCCGTTTTCCATCACCCAACTTCCTCCTCAGTGCCACTATTTCACACCCCTGACCCCAGTCCTTTCTCCCCTCGCCTCTCATTTTCAGCATTGTGTGTGTGTGTGTTTTGTTTTGCTGGGTGGGGGGAATCTGCGAAGCCTCGATCAAATGGAGCTGCACAGCACTGAAACACTGAATCTAGAAAGCACTGTTTCAACAGAGAAGCATGAAATATCTGGAGGGGGAAGGTGTGGACAAACAGTGGGGAAAAGGGGGGGGGGACTGAAATGTGTCTTGTGTGGAAAGGGACCCTGTTTTGCACAACAGACAGTTTTAAGCTTACTGGTATCTAATCATGCTGAAGAACAGACATGACATTGCTCATAAGCCAGGCAATTTTTCAAGGTGACTTACCGGGCATGGTCCCCCCGCAACCACACGGAATGGCTTTTTGCCCTCCGCTGGAGCAGAACGTGCAACAGTGGAAAAGGCCGTGGTGTTGACGAAACTTGCTCTGCACCGTCATGGTGAGTGGGGATCCCTGCGGAGATCAAGTCACAAAGGGACAGGATGACGTCATAGACCGGAACGATTATTATTGCTATTAAGCCTCTACAGTCCTCTTGAGAATAAAGATGGCTAAGAGACAAAACAGGCTAAAAAACACTAGCCTTGAGCAAAAAAAAAAGTATATACCGAAAGAGATCACAGAGCCACTGTTCAAAGGATTCATAGTACATAATCATACTTTAAATACCTATATTCCCAAACCTTTTTTTTTTAAAAAAAGTGTAGTTTATTTACAATAATTCACAGCCTATAGGCTGCTGGCAGGGGCTGATGGGAATTGTAGTCCATGAGCATCTGGAGTGCCATAGGTTTGCCACCACTGCTATAGGATGATGGCTTCCGTCAGTTTTCACATTATGGAAATGTATTTAAAGATGGATTCCTTAATACAGTCAAAGAAATGTTAATTATTGCACTGTGATAAATATTACCTGAAGGGCAGTGGTGGGATCCAAAAATTTTAGTAACAGGTTCCCATGGTGGTGGGATTCAAACAGTGGCATAGCACCAATGGGGCTGAGCGGGGGATGACGGGGGGGTGGGTGGCTGGGCATTCCGGGGGTGGGGCATTGCTGGGCAGGGCTGTGGCAAGGATGCAGCCACTGTGCCGGTCCTTGGGCGGGAAACGAATGCATGCAGGTGCAGGCTGCCACGCACACTGGTGCACTTCCTGCTAGACTGCTTCAAGTTCTGCGCGCTACTGCTGAGAGGAGGGGCGTAACTAAGGCAAAAATCATGTGGCAAAATCACCAATTAGTAACCCCCTCTCGGCACACACAAATAATTAGTAACCTACTCCTGGGAACCTGTGAGAACCTGCTGGATCCCACCTCTGCTGGAGGGCCCAGGCTAGCTTGATCGGGTCAGATCTCGAAAGGACAGCAGAGTTGGCCCTGGTTATTACTTGGATGGGAGACTGCTGAGGAAGACCAGGGTTGCTATTCAGAGGCAGGCAATGGGAAACCACGTTTACCTCTTGACTTGAAATCTCTACAGGGTCCCTTGCAACTTGCACCGTCGACCAGTATTTATCCATGTAGTAGATTTTTATCCCACACTTCTTCTATGGAGCTCAGAGCAGTTTATAGCACTCTCCAGCCCTCAGTGGCTAAAAGAGAGGGCTCTGGATCACCAAGCAAGCTTCACGGCAAAGAGGGGATTTGAACACAGCTCTTCCATTCTTGAGGCTAAATCCCTGTTGGGGCGACCCACTTTCAAGTACTTGGAAAAAGCAGCTTCCCCGGAACCAGAAATGCTACTTAGACGTCTGGATTCCGCACTGCAACTTATAAGCGCGGATGCACTTTGCTAGCAGAGGTACTTTCCTCCAATGGTACATGCCTTCCAAGCAAAACAGATCCATTGGCATCCAGCCCTGCAAGTTTTTTTAAACCATTAGCCACTTTAAAACTGGAAAAAGTGGTCATCTGGAGAGGCCCTTTCTCACTACAAGAGAGTCTGTGACAAGGTTTTTCTCAATAAGCAAAAGGAACATGGACTTGAAATACTGGATGCCGTCCAGGAGGAGCTGCTAAACCTCCATGGAACGCTGTCTGTGGCCCCTTCCGCACACGCAGAATAATGCGTTTTCAAACCACTTTCGCAACAGTTTGCAAGTGGCTTTTGCTATTCCGCACAGCTTCAGAGAGCATTGAAAGCGCATTGAAAGCGCATTATTGCGTGTGCAGAAGGAGCCTGTGAATCAAAAGAGGTAAAGCCGTGGATGCTGAAGCTCTCATAGAAAACGAACAGGAACAAACAAAGATAAGATTAGCCTCTCTGGCAATGGAGAGCTCAGAGCATGGACTGGCCCTTTCAGTTCCCCTAGAGAAAAAGGAAGTTGGTCTCTGTGGCAGTGGTTCTCAACCTTCCTAACGCCACGACCCTTTAATAAAGTTCCTCGTGTTGTGGTGACCCCCAACCCTAACATTTATCCACTTTACAGATGGAGAACACTGATGCAAAGAGCCATAGGCGACCCCTGTGAAAGGGTCATTTGACCCCCAAAGGGGTCCCGACCCCCAGATTGAGAACCACTGCTCTATGGCATTATACCCAACTGAAGTCTCTGCCCTCCTCCAACCTCTCCTCCCTAGGCTCCATCCCATAACTTCTGGGAACTTCTAATGTCAGTGCTGGCAACCCTACGGCAGCTCTTCGCTTAAGTGCCACCATAACCCAGCAAGATTAAAACAAGACACAATGCTGGGCTTTTCTCAGGGTTGATTTTATGTCACAGTCCATCCCCGCAGGGGTGTCTCTGAGTCCAAGGGTGGTGTCTGGTGTTCTCTGCGACCGCTGAAGATATTCGGCACCTCAGTGCCTTGCTCTGCCCTCTTTGTGTGACTGATAATGCCTCACCTTACAATCGCCCTCTATAGCCAAAAACACAAGTGTACCGGCTCTCGGCGGTTTCCTGCCTCACCCGAAACTCCAGGCCACACTCTGTCTTGGCCCACCCCCTTTGCACCCCAGCCTTGCCTTTTTGGCGTGGCTTGGCCTCCCTCCCCACTGCCCAGGGCAAATGGGAAATGTTACCTGCACGTGTTGCCCTCTGACAAAGACGCTGATCTTGTATTTGCCTGGCTCCTCAGGGGTGTAAGAAATGTGATAGGTCCCATCCTGGTTGTCACGAACGACAGCCTTGGTCACACTGGAGAAGGCGGAGAGGAAGCCAGTCAGCCGTTTCCCATGCAATAAGAGGGTTTGTTCAGCCATACGTACTGGAGGTTTGTTTACATTCGGATTTGGGCCCAGTGGCTCTGAGATTCTCTGAGGGCAAAATCCGAGGGCCAAAACCTTCCTATTCTTTTGACACTTCTATCAGCGCAAAGCCAGTGAGGTGTTGTGGCGAGCGCACTGGATTAAGATCTGGGAAATCTGGGTTCAAACTTCCGCCTATTAAAGGAACCCAATGGATGGGTTCCATTGGAAGAAGAAGACTTTATTTACAGTCAATGACCAAATATATTACAAATCTCCAAAATATCTACAACAAAACAAGAAAGCAGATCTCTCTCTCGTATTCCAGCACTATCCATCTATATATCATTATACTTTGTAGACACACCAAACAGCATAAAATTACTAGACAAAACAGAAATATTTAAGGGGGATGCCATATTCAGATCATTTTTTCTTTTTCATAACGAATAGACAGAATTTTGCTACCCATTTAGTAGTATTCTCCTTATCTTGTAATATTTTTTCACAACAAACTTTATCAGAACAATATGTCATCTTGTGTAGTAGATGTGACAGGCATTTTTTCCTTGCCTCCTCATAAAGGGGACACTTTAATAACATATGCTCTATAGGGTTCCATTGGGTGTTGGCCTAGGCCAGGGGTCTGTAACCTGTGGCTCTCCAGACACTCATGGACTACAAATCCCATCAGCCCCTGCCAGCATGGCCAATTGGCTGATGGGATTTGTACGGCCAATTGGCCAGCGTGGTCAATTTGTATGGCCCAATGGCCAGCATGGCCAATGGGCTGATGGGATTTGTAGACCATGAACATCTGAAGAGCCTCAGTTTGCAGACCCCTGGACTAGGCAATCTCTCTCAGTCTCACAGGGCTATTGGGAGGATGCAGTGGAGAAAGGTAGACTGCTCTACTAACTTGCTTTGGATTCTCCACTGGCAACAAAAGCAGGGTATAAATATCTAAATCAGGGTCATGTCTCTGGTGGTTCTGCCATATGCTGCTTTCCTCGTTCTCTTTCTGTTCCTCCTGACAGGAGATTGGTAACTGATGCGTGCGTACAATGGAGTCTGTCTCACTGCGCTTCCCGTCTTTCCCTCCCTCCCTGGGCCTCCAGCAATGGAGAAACCACTAGGGAGTCATGTTTTCCAATGTTTCCCGCACTGAGAAGCTGGGGGCAAATTAAAATTGGCACCAGGGATGGACTACCCACTAGGCAGGCTGCAGCAATTGCCTCGGGGTGCCAGCCTCCTGGTGAGGCATGGAGATCCCCCAGAATTACAGCTCATCTCTGGGCTATACAGATCAAAAGCAAGCCTTTATTGGCATAGACAACAGTACAGCAATAATAAAAAACGCATTAAAAAGCATATACAATACAGGAAATAAATGTTAGGTTGAAGGAAATCTACTGGCGTTTGGTAATTTTCCAGGAGAAAGTCTGCCACTATCATACAGAGAGAAGGATCAGGATTGTCCAGCAAGTAGTGTAATCTAATTAAATCGGGGAGATGGGGTAAATGTAGAGGAGTAAGATTCACATACTTGGATCTGATTTCCTTGAATCTGAGACAGTGTCGTAATTGGTGGGCCAGAGATTCAACTGAGCCGTCGTTACATGGGCACAATCTTTTAAGCTATACAGATCAGCAGTTTCTCTGGAGAAAATGGATGCTTTGGAGCGTGGACTCTTTACCATTGTACCCCATTAAGGTCACCAGGTTTAGGATTACCAAATTGCAGCTTCTGACCTTTATTGGCAACCGGGAAAGTAGCAAGAAGCATGTGGGTGGTGGATTCCACCAAAGTGCATGTATGATTTCTAGGGCTGCCAGCCCCCCACCCCTCTTGGTTGGGGTAGGGGTTGGGGGGGTAGGTCACCAACTCTGGAGCGTTAATACCTGGAGGTTTTGAGAGTGGAGCTTGAGAAGGGCAGGGTTTGGAGAGGAGAGGGAATGGGGTAAAAAGTCACAAACCCACCTCCCAAAGCAGCCATTTTCTCCAGGTGAGCGGATCTCCGTCGTCTGGAGATCAGCTGTGATCCCAGGAAATCACCAGACCCCACCTGGAATTTGGTAATCCTAAACCTGTGGAGAACAGTGGCGTACAGTGCTGTAGAGTCCACTCTCCAAAGCATCCCATCTCTCCAGGGGAACCACTGATCCCTGTAGTCTTGAGATGAGCTATAATTCCGGGGGATCTCCAGGCCTCACCTGGAGACTGGCACCCCAAGGCAATTGCTCCAGCCTGCCTAATGGGTAGTCGATTTTGTCCTGATACAACTGATACACTTTCTCATATTCTGCTTCACTGTTCAAAATACAACAACCTCAGAACTGATTTGAGAACTGTATTACCAACAGGATTGATGCTCCTTTCTGATAAGATAAAAATGGCTAAGCTTCTAAATAACTCTAATGTTGAAATCTCTGAAGCTGTTGCTATATTTTTACTCTGTGTACTGCAAGTTGCGCAATAATGATCTTCTTATTGTATTTGGAATTCTTGACACACACCGGTTTTATGCCTAATAAAGGTTTTGGATTTGGATTTGGGTAGTCCATCCCTAATGCCAGTTTTAATTTGCCCCCAGCTTCCCCATAGGGAAAGCATCAGAAAACGTGACTCTCCATACCTGCCATCTTAAATAAGATAGGCAACAACACATC
>NW_025949885.1:0-10806 GCF_021028975.2 Sphaerodactylus townsendi
TCAACATGGGAACCTGTTCAGCAGGGAAAGAGGACGGTGCATTCAGAAGAGCAGCAGTGGCGTAGGAGGTTAAGAGCTCGTATATCTAATCTGGAGGAACCGGGTTTGATTCCCCGCTCTGCCGCCTGAGCTGTGGAGGCTTATCTGGGGAATTCAGATTAGCCTGTGCACTCCCACACACGCCAGCTGGGTGACCTTGGGCGAGTCACAGCTTCTCGGAGCTCTCTCAGCCCCACCCACCTCACAGGGTGTTTGTTGTGAGGGGGGAAGGGCAAGGAGGTTGTAAGCCCCTTTGAGTCTCCTGCATGAGAGAAGGGGGGATATAAATCCAAACTCCTCCTCCTCCCCTCCTCCTCCTCCTCCTCCTCCTTCTTCTTCTTCTTCTATCTGCCAGAGGGACATGGGGGTCAATAGACCCTGGGCATCCCCATTGGATCACACAGGGGCACCTGCTGCAGGCTGCCCCTCGGCCTGGCTGGGCTGCCATCAGGCGTCCCTACCCCTGCTCGCGGCCTCCGATAGAGGTGGAAGGGCGGCAGCCTGCCACGGGCAAGGCCTTGTTTTTGCAGCCCCTTCCTCTATCGGAGACCAGCAGCGTGGAGGGGGGGGGAGGCGCAAAAACAAGGCCTTGTCCCCGGGCACCGTTTTATGTCGATACACCTCCTGGTGCATTTGGCCCCAAATGATGCAGACCTGATTGAGCAATAGGATTTGACGTGCCCTCCTCTTGGGCCACAGGTGAAATAGCCACATGGCCCCACCCCCTCTTTCTAGCCTTTGAAATAATTTTTCTCTCTTTCTGTCTTGAGGGACAGGGTGTTGGATTCACCACAGCGCTTCCGGACCAGAGATCAATTCACCTGGATAAAATGGGCACGGGGGGGGGGGGGGGCTCTGTGGCAGCAGTTCATAGCCCTTTTTTTTTGTATAGTGATCTAAGGTTGGCCCAGGGTTTCTCGGCACTCTGGGCAAAGTCGCATTCCAACAGACACTGCCTTTGCATATTTTTTTAAAATATTTAATTCATATACCACCCTCCCCAAAAGGCTCAGGGCGATGCACAACAATATAATAACAATGTCAGTAGCCATAGCATCATACAACTGACATAAAAATAATAATATCAATAAACAAAGGATCAGTAAACATAGCATCATAAACATCATTGGCACAACATCATAAACATAGCATCATAAATATAACAACAATAAGAATAGCACTGTAAAACAGCAGAAACACAATGACCAAGGAACTAACCCCCAACAGACTACAGCTGTGTGAGAGGTTCTATTCCAGCCTTTGACCACTCTCTCCTTCTCCTCCCTCCCACCAAGAATCTGTACCCTCAAGGCATGTTTATATATATATAAACCCGCAGGAATCCTCAAACCCGCAGGAATTTTCCAAAATGGAGTTGGCAATGCTTCTGGTGGGTTCCCCATTCTAACGTACTGTCTTCCACTTCAAAGAACAGGTGTGCAGAGAGAGACCCTTCCCCTTCCTGCTCCTCCGCCTCCAAGGAGAATCAGAGTCAAGACAGTCCCGTTCCTGATTCTTTTGGTGATCCTCCTGGCCACAGTGCTTGTTACAGTCGTCATAGTGTGTAAGTACAGCTGCTCTAGCAAACAGAGGAGAAGAATTTGGATTTATATTCCCCCTTTCTCTCCTGTAAAGAGACTCAAAGGGGCTTACAATTTCCTTTACCTTCCCACCCCCCCATAACAAACACCCTGTGAGGTGGGTGGAGCTGAGAGAGCTCCAGAGAACTGTGACTAGCCCAAGGTCACCCAGCTGGCATGTGTTGGAATGCAGATAAGCCTCCACAGGTTCACCAGATAAGCCTCCAGAGGTCAAGCAGTAGACCAGGGAATCAAACCCAGTTCTCTAGATTAGAGTGCACCTGCTCTTAACCACTACACTACTCTGGCCATATGCTTGTCTGGATTTGAACCGTTTCTAGCTTTAGCAAAGGCTTTTGTGGCTGGAAACAGCTGACTGTTGTGGTTTTTCTGGGTGTATGTGGCTGAGGTTCTCACAGGCAAAACTTTAGGAACAAAAACAACCAGACCATGGCCGCCACCACCCCCCGCCCCCCAAAAAAACCCCACAACAGTCTAGGTTCTCTCCAGAGTACACCCTCCTCCAAACTCCTGTATCTATCCCCTGACCTTTAGGGGTGAGGGATTTAGGGGTAGGGACTAGTATGACCCAGGCCCGCACATGCAGAATAATGCACTTTCAATCCACTTTCAATGCGCTTTGCAGCTGGATTTTACTGTGTGGAATAGCAAAATCCATTTGTGCGCGCGCACACAGCTGCCTACCCCCGTCCCGGGTTCACAAGATGACCATGTGGTCACCTTAATTATTCTGCATGTGCAGAAGGGGCCCCAGAGATGTAAGGTTGCTTTCAAGCTCACTGGGGGCCTCAAGGTCTCAGGGAACATCTTGCTTTCCGGAGGGAAAGGGCTGTAACTATTATATATTACATCAGCAAGAGCAGGGATACATTTCTGCAGTGAGATCATCATTGGCTCTAACTACTGGGAATAGAAAGATGGATGGATCTTGTTAAAACAGGAGCTGCGTATTGATACGTGCGTGACATGCACTCTCTGATGACTGGCAACGGGGGTCCACAGCCCACCAAGGGAACAAGCATCTGAATTCGGGGTTGGGTAAGGAATCTCCAGCCAGCTAGGCCTGGAAGCGTAAAAGGTCTGAACAGCCAATTGACGTTGTTCAAGCACCAGGGACGGAGGAGTTTTCAGTGCAGGTGAACAGACAGGATCACCATTTGCTCCACAAAATGTTCAGGGAGAGAGGTAAACATCTGCCATGTTAAGGTTAGCTTGGAGATATATTTCCCCGTGTCTTGGTCCTAGACCAGGGGTCTGCAACCTGTGGCTCTCCAGATGTTCATGACTACAATTCCCATCCGCCCCTGCCAGCATGACCAATTGGCCATGCTGGCAGGGGCAGATGGGAATTGTAGTCCATGAACATCTGGAGAGCCACAGGTTGCAGATCCCTGTCCTAAACCTGCATAGGGACCCACATACTTTTGGACCGCATCTCCCCATATTGCCCTCTTAGGCCCCTCCGTTTATCGGAAGGGAAACTCCTGGTGATCCCTGGTCCCAAAGACATCCAGCTGGCTTCTATGAGAGCCAGGACTTTTACTGTCCTGCCGCCAACCTGGTGGAATCAACTCCCTCATGAGATCAGGGCCCTGCGGGATTTAAATCAATTCTGCAGGGCCTGCAAGACAGAGGTATTCCGCCAGGCGTGTCCACCAAGCCAGCCTGGTTAGATTTCATCACTCCTGCAGGCAAGAGTTTTTGGTGCCATCCTTACAAGGTTGGTGTTTACTATATTGTATTTTATTGTATTTAACTATTTGATTGTTGTTTTAAATATATTCTATTTTTAAGTGGTTATATTAAGCAATTTAAGCAAGCCTTTATTGGCATAGACAACAGTACAACAATAATAAAAACGGATTAAAAAGCATATACAAAACAGGAAATAAATGTTAGGTCGAAGGAAATCTACTGGTGTTTGGTAATTTCCAGGAGAAAGTCTGCCACTATCGTACAGAGAGAAGGATCAGGGTTATCCAACAAGTAGTGTAATCTAATTAAATCAGGGAGATGGGGTAAATGTAAAGGAGTAAGATTCACATACTTGGATCTGATTTCCTTGAATCTGAGACAGTGTAGTAATTGGTGGGCCAGGGATTCAACTGAGCCACCGTTACATGGGCACAATCTTTTAGCCTTTTCTTGCTTATTAAATCTGCCATGCAACAAGGCAGAAGGCATAACATTGAACCTGGCGAGCATTATGGCTCTGCTTTGAACGGGGTTTATTAAGCAATACAGGTAGTGTGCCAAGTTCAAATGGGAGAGAAAAATACAGGGGGGAGAGAAAAATACAAGGGGGTAAGTGGTTATATGCCACTTTGAGCCTTGTAGGGTACTGGGCGGGATAAAAATGTAAAAAATAAATAAAACAAAATTGACTACTGTGCATGATTGTCATTTCCCCGTGTGCAGTAATTAAAGTCCCGGTCAGAGCTGTCCTTTTTTAGTCACCTTCTGGTTGTTTTTTTCCTAAACTAAAAGCCCCAAAGCCTTTCCTCTTTGGGAAGATGTTTCCTTCCCTACAGCTAGAGAACCTGATCTTAATTTTATTCCCAAAGGGACTCTTCCAAAACCCAGCACCAATTCTTGGAAGATTTACAACGGGCACTCCTACTTTTTCTCTGAAGAATGTAAACCCTGGCACGAAGCAGAGGAAGACTGTGCGTCGCGTGGGGCGCGGCTGATCCTCATCCCCTCTAAGCAAGAGCTGGTAAGCCCCCCCAAATCTTACTTCAACCACCTGTTCACCAAATGTGTGAACCTGAGACCAAACTAGGGACAGTTGGACGTCATAATCCGAGAGGCGTTGGTCTGCCAGTTTTGTTTTGTCATTTCACTTATTTACAAAACAAAAATCCCACCCCTGAACATGTCTCAGAACAGTGCTGGGTACTTTTTCCAGAATTACACCATCCATAAATGCAATCAACATATTCAAAGTAAAGGTAAGTTTAAGGTAAGCTGAACGATCTGATTAATTGTACGTAACATCTTCTTTCAGGAGCTCAGTATTGTTGTTGTTGTTGTTGTATTGTTGTGTTTGATATCACAACTGCTGGTTCTTTAGATGGTTGTTGGCCTTTCGTTACAATTTGAGCCTCACCCTTGTGTTGTTAATCATCATCATCATCATCATTATTGTAGATTTCACAGCTGCCAGATCTTTAGCTGGTTGTTGGCCTTCATTACAATTTGAGCCTCACCCAGAGGCCTAGGAAGTTGTAATGTATCGGCGTAGCATTCGTGCGGATCCCAGCAGGGCCGCCTTCTGAATTTGACAGATGTTAATTTTGTCAATTCGAAGATGTTTTAAGTGCTGCCCTAGTGTTTTTGGGATGGCGCCCAGCATGCCGATTACCACTGGGATGACCTCAGCTGGTTTGTGCCATAGATGCTGAAGCTCGATTTTCAAATCCTGGTATCTAGTGACCTTCTCGTGTTCTTTTTCAATGACCCTGCTGTCACTGGGGACTGCTATGTCGATGATGCTCACTTTCTTGTCCTCGATCACGGTGATGTCTGGTGTATTGTGTTTCAACACTTTGTCTGTTTGGATTTGAAAGTCCCACAGGATCTTGACCTTCTCATTTTCCATTACTTTCTCTGGACAATGTTCCCACCAGTTCTTAGCTGTTCTTATGTTTATTATTATTGTTGTTGTTGTTGTTGTTGTTGTTATGGGGTAATATTATTTGAATGAAGGTAATAAACTGAGTTAGATGTATGTTCACGGACCCTTTCTCAGCATAAAAAACCCCCAAACAAATGCAGAGGCTGGAGGTCCCCTCTCTTTCTGAGAGGAAGGGCTGGAGCCCACTTCTCTCTGACAGGCTACCTCTCAGAGAGAGAGTGGCACTCCAGTCTCCTTTGATCTACCACCCCCCTCCCCATCCAGCTTTCTCTGCCCATGGATCACAGGGTCCATGGCCTGCAGCTGTGTCTGGCATCTTCAGAGGTGTATCACAGAGGGAAGTCACAGAGTGTATCACAGCATGTAACAGACTTCCCTCTGTGATACACCTCTGAAGATGCCAGCCACAGATGCTGGTGAAACGTTAGGAGTAAGATCCACCAGACCATGGCCACACAGCCCGAAAAACCCGCCAGAACCTGTAAAACCTCAGTATTCAGGTTAAATTGCCGTATTGGCACTTTGCGATAAATAAGTGGGTTTTGAGTTGCAGTTTGGGCACTCGGTCTCGAAAAGGTTCGCCATCACTGTGCTAGGGTGTTGTGGATTTTCCAGGTTGTATGGCCATGCTCCAGTAGCGTTTTCTCCTGACGTTTCGCCTGCATCTGCTGCTGGCATCTTCAGAGGATCCTCTGAAAGATCAGAGGATCCTCACAACACCCTAAAGATTCCAGCCGCGAAAGCCTTTGACAGTATCGTCTGCATTTATCATGATTGTGAGCAGTGTGTGGTATAGCTATTTCACATTTACCATTAAAAATGTGTATTTCACAGGAATATCTTTTCAGAGAAGGCTGTGGGAAGACCTTCTGGATTGGACTAACGGAAGATAGCAAAAGGACAGAATACGACACCCAAAATGGGTAGGCGAAGCGTGAAATTCTGGGGTACAACCAGAAACCTTCATGGTTTATTTGTGCAGGGAGGGATGCACGTGTCTGTAAAGTGACATCATGGCAACCCCATAAAGACTGGCAGAGGTGGTTTGCCATTGAATAGCCAAAGGAAGCAGGAAGATCCAACATGAGTTGATTTACTCAGTCCAAGAAGCTGTGGCCGGAACAAGGACATTTTGGAGGTCGTTAATTCACAGGATCACCATATGTCAGAAGCAACTTGATGGCTCGTTGATGGCAACTTGATGCAAAAAAAAAACAAGAGTAAAATGCGTAGTCCTGTTTAGCTTAGAAAACAGGCAGGGAAGGGGGAATGTAAGAGAGGTCTACAAAATGGTGTGAAGAGGGTAGACGGGGAGAAACTTTTCTCCCTCTCTCATAATACTCACACGGAGGGTCATCTGCTGAAGCCGAAGGGTGGGGAATTCAAAACAGCTGTCTTCACGCAACGCAGGGTAAAACTGTGGGACTCCCTGCCCCAGGATGTAGTGCTGGATGCCAACTTGGAAGGCTTTAAGAGTGGGATGAACATGTCCATGGTTCCTAGTCAAAATGGCCACTCATCATGATGCACACCTACTCTGTCCAGTATCAGAGGAGCATGTCTTCTATGTTAGGTGCTGTGGAACGCCGGCTGGAAAATGTGGCTGCTCCGGTTTTAAGAACATAGGAACATAAGAACAAGCCAGCTGGATCAGACCAGAGTCCATCTAGTCCAGCTCTCTGCTACTCGCAGTGGCCCACCAGGTGCCTTTGGGAGCTCACATGCAGGAGGTGAAAGCAATGGCCTTCTGCAGCTGTTGCTCCCGATCACCTGGTCTGTTAAGGCATTTGCAATCTCAGATCAAGAGGATCAAGATTGGTAGCCATAAATTGACTTCTCCTCCATAAATCTGTCCAAGCCCATTTTAAAGCTATCCAGGTGAGTGGCCATCACCACCTCCTGTGGCAGAATATTCCAAACACTAATCCCACGTTGCGTGAAGAAGTGTTTCCTTTTATTAGTCCTAATTCTTCCCCCCAGCATTTTCAATGGATGCCCCCTGGTTCTAGTATTGTGAGAAAGAGAGAAAAATCTCTCTCTCTCAACATTTTCTACCCCATGCATAATTTTATAGATTTCAATCATATCCCCCCTCAGACGTCTCCTCTCCAAACTAAAGAGTCCCAAACGCTGCAGCCTCTCCTCATAGGGAAGGTGCTCCAGTCCCTCAATCATCCTCATTGCCCTTCTCTGCGCTTTTTCTATCTCCTCAATATCCTTTTTGAGATGCGGCGACCAGAACTGGACACAGTACTCCAAGTGCGGTCGCACCACTGCTTTATATAAGGGCATGACAATCTTTGCAGTTTTATTCTCAATTCCTTTCCTAATCATCCCCAGCATAGAGTTTGCCTTTTTTACAGATGCCATGCATTGAGTTGACATTCCCATGGAACTATCCACTAAGACGCCCAAATCCCTTTCCTGGTCTGTGACTGATAGCACTGACGCCTGTAGCGTGTATGTGAAGTTTGGATTCTTTGCCCCTATGTGCATCACTTTGCATTTTGCTACATTGAACTGCATTTGCCATTTCTTAGCCCACTCACCTAATTTATCAAGGTCCGCTTGGAGCTCTTCGCAATCCTTTGTGGTTCTCACCACCCTACATAATTTGGTAACCATGTCCATGGTTCCTAGTCAAAATGGCCACTCATCATGATGCACACCTACTCCGTCCAGTATCAGAGGAGCATGTCTTCTATGTTAGGTGCTGTGGAACGCAGGCTGGAAAATGTGGCTGCTCCGGTTTTCTTGTCTGGTGGTTCCCTAGAGGCCCCTGGATGGCAAACTGTGTGGACAGATACTGGACTTGATGAGCCGTTGGTCTGATCCAACAGGGCTTTTCTTAGGTTCAAACAATATTTTTGTCTCCAGGCCATTGGAAACCCTCAGAGAGCCAGCGTGGTATAAACAGCAGGTGCACTCTAAACTGGAAAACCAGGTTTAATTCCCTGCTCTGCCATTTGAGCTGTGGAGGTTTCCGGCCGTGAAAGCCTTCGCCAATACAACAGCTAGCCACTTAAGACGTTTTGCTGGCCCAACTTCCACCTGGCCACAGTCACTTTATAAAAACACTTGGTGGGCACTAGGAAATGTGTTGGCTGGTACCATGTTGCCCAATGGGTGCTACCCTTGTGGTTGCCACATTGGTAACTCCTGCTCTAACCCATAACCTGACCTGTGGGGGGAGATGGGGGGAGTTCCTACAGCTAAGCGTCTCTCATTTCCCCTTCAGATTTTTTTCTCTCTCTGCCTGATGCTCCTGAGAGCGAGGGGCAGTTTAGGAATTTAATAAAATAAAAATAAATAAAATATAGGATGGGGTTTTGTGGCAGGAAGCATTTTGGTTGTCTCACCAATGTCCCCCCCCCCTTTTATTTTCTCCAATACCAGGGATGAGGAAGAACTTGGTTCCGGGTATGATGAAGCAGAACATCAGGAACGTTGTGCCGTTGTTAACAACAGAGACTCCGGGTACAAACGGGGTGAGGCCGGATGCCAGACTCCTTACCAATGGATCTGCAAAAAGGCCCTGGAAGCAGAGAAATAACACCTGCCTCCCTTTCTCCCACCTGGCTTATGTTTTAAACGGGCCACCCAGATAACATCAGGGTCACGCTATGATTTCTTGATTCCAATATTGCAGGCTTATTCTTTCTGTTTTTATTAAGACCTCGTCTGTGGCATTTCCTCCGCCTGCCCTCAGAAGGGGACTGACTGCGCCGTGCGCACGGTCAAAATGCTGTTAATGCATCCCACCAATTCTCCAAGATAGTTTTCAATCTAGCTGGCAAAGGGTTCTTCAAAAATGGGCCTCTTTCCTTAAGAAGAGAAGAAGAAGAGTTTGGATTTATATCCCCCCTTTCTCTCCTGTAGGAAGAAGAAGAAGAGAGTTTTGGATTTATATCCCCCCTTTCTCTCCTGCAGGAGTCTCAAAGGGGCTGACAATCTCCTTGCCCTTCCCCCCCCCCCAACAAACACCCTGTGAGGTAGGTGGGGCTGAGAGAGCTCCGAGAAGCTGTGACTAGCCCAAGGTCACCCAGCTGGCGTGAGTGGGAGTGCCCAGGCTAATCTGAATTCCCCAGATAAGCCTCCACAGCTCAGGCGGCACAGCGGGGAATCAAACCCGGTTCCTCCAGATTAGAATGCACCTGCTCTTAACCACTATGCCACTGCTGCTTAAACCCTTTAAAATCTGGGCCTTCACCAGGCAAGAGAGTCAGTTAAACAGGGAGTCTTTGACATGGAGAGACAAACAGACCTAATGTCTTCATCTGTGTACTTATCGCCAGATAACTTAAGATATCAGCTTGCTCCAGAAACATACTTTTTTTGGTGGGGGGGAGTCAGCAATGCGAGGAAAGTGTTCACACTAGCTGGAAGGAACTCCCTGCCTTCATCTGTTTTGGAGGGTGGATTTAAGAAAATTCCGCTCAAACAGCATCGATGTGCCTGCCCTTTGAAAGAAATCAACACAACCGTGTACATGTTTTTCAAACGTCTTTTCTACAGCTAGGAATGTAATGAAACTATAGGCCCTTTGTTGGCTAGATTGCCTGGAAAGAATAACAACTGTAGGGACTATGAAACCACACTGTCATGAGCCTCCAATGTCTCAGCAGGGGTCCTGCCATATTTCTTTCTACAGAGCATTCAAAGAGCAGCCTTGAGAATTGTTTGCATCTCATCCAGCCTGTACTAATCTCTCTCTTATCTTGCTTGGCAACAGTCCTGCGGCTGGGAAGAGATGGTAAAAGGTGTCAATTTCTTCCCAAGTTCTCATGTCTGAAGAATGTGCGTGAATGTGTGTGAGTGTGTACTTTCCCACCCAAGGGGACAGTAGGGCAGATGTGTCTACAGTGGGGAATAAAATGCTTTGCCTGTTTTAATGTATCCAGTTCTAACAATATAGAATCATAGGGTTGGAAGAGACCTCAAGGGCCATCAAGTCCAACCCACTGGCATGCAGGAATACACAATCAAAGCACTCCTGACAGATGTCCATCCAACCTCTCTTTAAAAACCTCCAAAGAAGGAGACTCCACCACACTCCGAGGTAGTGCACTCCACTGCCGAACAGCTCTGACATTCAGGAAGTTTTTTCCTGATGTTTAGGTGGAATCTCTTTTCTTTCACCTTGAACCCATCACTCCTGGTCCTAGTCTCCGGAGCAGCAGAAGTCAAGCTCGCTCCCTCACCTCCCTGTACTGCAATATTGTTTCACACTTCATTTCAACTTCTAGGTCTGTATCTTGATAAATGAATAAAGATTATCTTGTTGAAGATCTTCTCTGTCTCGTCTTTTAAAGGGTTTTGCTCTAAAAAGAGACCGGTGTCAGCAACCTGAAACAGTCTCAGATAATTCTCACGGAACAGATGCAGCCACATGTGGACGATGCGCTGCATGGGGCAGGCCAGACGGGGGGCGTGGTTTCAACAACAGGAGGACCAAGCAGCATTGCACCAAGCATCTTTTTGAAAGAAGAAGAAGAAGAAGAAGAAGAAGAAGAAGAAGAAGAAGAAGAA
>NW_025949886.1:0-10805 GCF_021028975.2 Sphaerodactylus townsendi
AGAACATGCCCATACAGCCCGGAAACCACACAGCACCCCAATTTGAAAAATTGCTTTAAGCACCAGGGTTTGGTTTCATAATGTCCTGTTCAGGAGCTCCACAATAGAAAATCTTGTTATTTCAATTTTCTGAAGATGTGGGGAACTGACCTTTCTGAGAAATCAAGGTAAAATCAGTTTCAGGGTACAGAAGAAGCTGCATGAAATTCCCAAGAAGCTTTTGGCCTTTTGGAAGAAGTATGCAGGCAGCTAATAATTCCCTCTGAAACTTCTCAGTAGGTTTTCACACATCTCTGATTTAAAAGCAGGTAGTTAGTCAATGATCCGACTGGCAGCACTACTACCAATATGGCTTTGAAATGGAATATTGTGTCACAGATGGGTTCCGCACAGGGCAAATGTAACCAGCGTAAAGTGCAATACAAACTGTTGGGGGGAACTTCCCACCAGTCGCACCCCCAAAACAAATTTGCCCCATTTTATTTCCCTCAAATGGGGATTTTTGAAAATTACAAAACCAGCGATCCTTCTGCAAAATCCCATGTTGGATCCGCTCCCATGCAAACGGCCAGGCAGGAGGCACTTTATTTCCCTCCCTTCCATCGCACTGTCCACAGTCAGAGAGAACCCACCTGCTACGGGAATACATTCATTATTGCCCTGCTGTTGCAGGAAGGTCCCCTTTTTTAAAAAAAAAAATTGCCTGCTGCACATGCACAGCTATGCAGGTGCAGCTAATTGTATTGGGAGTCAATTGGCATGGCTGATGGATTCATTTCTGTATGCCTGCACAGCTACCCACGTGTCGCCAGACATTTAAAAAGAGAGAAAGAAGTGTCTCCGTGCGAAGGCACAAAAACAACCCAGGTTTTTGCTATGAGCTCCAATCACTGCCTGCACAGCACACATGTGAACGGGAAAAAGGAAAACGAGTTCCTTTATAACAACTGCAACCTGTTATGCATTCGCTGGGCAGAATCCACCATAGTTGTTTAATTCAGGACTCCTTGGCGGACACTTTGTATCTTCTGCTGCCTATTCTAAATAGGAGAGGACATCATTCTTTCAGGAATAGTGTTTCTTGGCAAACAAAAAAACCTTCCTTTCCCTGCTTGCCTTTTGTGGTTGCCACAGGGCTTAAAACTTAATGCCACTGTATCCAACAAGGAAGAGTCTTTGTTTAATGTAATCACCCAGTGCAGACTTGACAGACAAGGCTGTTGCCAGCCCCAGACAGCATGTAGCCCAGCCTTCTGCTAGCAGGAATCTTGACCCACCTTGCCTCACACCACTAAGGCCCCATTGCACTCAACATGAGCAAAATGGTACAAAAAACAAACAGACCACACGATCAAAATTAAAACTCAGCCATTTACTAGATTCTACAAAGAAATAAAAATGGTGGTGCACACTTGGCCTGTAGGCCTTATGTTGCCTACCCTGTTATAGAGGACCAGAGTCCAGGATGTTAGTTAATTGTATTATATCAAATTTTACAAAATGAAATTGGGCAGGAAAACTTGGCAAGTGCCCCAAGGCATCTATCCCTGGATAGTCACTTAATCGGCTACTCGTTTGGTGTTCAGCAGCATTCAACTGAACCCTAGCTGCATACAACATGGGGAAGGGTTGTTGGTGGGGTCCAGCACCTCTCAGCACAATTCTGTGCGGGATTTTTAAAGCATTAAATGTATAAGACTAGCCTATCTTAATAGTGTTCTTAGATTAACCTGCCCATCAGATGCAGGGATAATAATAATATAATAAAATAAATTATAATATAACAATCAAGTAAGCTCCATATTTTACCTCCAGTTAAAAAAAATGAACGTTCTGTATCTCTATCGCACCTTTTCCCCCGCGGAGTCCCAAACCCTATGATTCTCAACTGGTATCTCATTCAGGCCTGCCTAGGTTCAATAAGCTGTTCTACTGTTTCCATGAATATCTTAGCTGAACAGGCTCCATTCCATAGACTACAGGTGAGGTAGAGCACTTTCTCTGTTTTGGAAATTGGAATACTGCCTTGAGTTTGGGCTGCTACGCTAGGGAAGAATTCTGGCTACATCTTTATTACCCTTATATCCCTCTTAGAAAGCTACAAGTCTCCAAGGCACTGTTTAGGCTGCAACCTATATTATATCATGCACCTCATACGATTCTATCTTCCCATCACATCACTGTGATGTCACAGGACTTCCTGTCTTGTGCTTGCAACTCAGCAGGTCCCAGGCTAACACCTGTGGATTAAATGCAGGCCCCATGTCTGTAAAAGTTGGAGACCTCTGCTCTATAAGATACAGAGTCATATCTTGATTAGAATGTTCGGCCTTGGAACCGGCAGACACGAGGTCAAATCCCTTACTATGCTTTGACACTGATTGGATCACTTTGGGCCAATCACTCTCCATCAGCCCAAGCCTGGAGAATAAAAAGAGGCACTCCACCACTATGTCACCCTGAGTGCTATGAAAAGGGTGATATTTTGAAAAGGGGAGAAAAATAAATAAATGCCTGCATCTGTATTGACCCAAGGCACAGAAATAATTACTATAGTGCTTTTACTGCACTGTTGTCTGTTATCACAGGAGTCACTGTGCTGCTGTAGGGTCAAACAGAATGAGCTCCTCCTCTGATTTACTCTCTGAGAAAAGGTAGCATGGATGGTCTCACCCAACTCTCTGCTCAACTTGAGGGAATCTGCCCACCCACCCCCTCCCCCCAGCAGCAGGGATTGGCTTTGGCAGGGACCAATCACAGTAGCTGCTTCTCTTGGCTACCAGGATAATGCCACTGGCTGCCAGTATCTGACAGTTCCTCCTCACTTCCTGCCCTGGGTGATAAGAGGTGGCCTCTACAGAGAAGGAGGAGATCACCCTTTCAGAGCCCTCACAGTTGATTGTCTTTTTAAGAAATGCCACCACGCTATTTCTGCCCTACAATCAATGGGAGACTCTTAGCTCCTCAGTGCATTAAGAATTACAGCATCTACCGCTAACCCCCATTCCAGGCCCAAAGCTCCCGCCAAGAGATCTCTTTCATCAAAGTGCCAGTGGAATTCCTGTGAACTGAAGCAACACAACAGACTTTTAAAACAAATGTCTGTCCAATCAGAAGCACCTGCACAGTGAAATGCTGGACTCAATTGAAAGAACGTTCTTGCAAAAATAAAGCAGCACCTCATGTAAACAACCAAACTCTTGGAAATGAGGCAGTTAATTAGTCTTCTCTATATACGTATTGATTATTATCTAATAAATATATCATTGTAGCCCAAATGAATAGGGAAAGATACAGTGATTAGACAATGGCTATGATTTAATATCTATGTGTGGTAGCCCAAAGCTACTAGTTCTTGCACTATATGTATATAGATAGAGTAGATAGATAATATATTTCTGTACAGACTCTTAGTAGAGCTGTTTGCTTTTTTTACTGATCTTTGATTTTGCATTAACCTTTCGGGAAGCGTTTGGGGTCTCCCCTTTCTTCAAAGGTCTCCAAAGTTCCCTCGCACAATCCACAGGTTCATAAAAGAGTTTAATTGGATGGGCCCCCATTTTATCCTCCTTGGTTTTCTTCAGGTGCAGTCGGCCCTTCTGGAACGAGTGAGGTTTCGCATCAGGGGTGTTATAAAAAGCGTGTTGGTTTACACGGCTGTAGATAGGAAAGGAACAAAAAAAGGGATGGGGAGAGAGTTGGTCAAGTATTGCGTATTAAGGAGAAGATAAAGGATGTAGAGTTTTAGCAAGACATGATTTAGAAACGTTATTTCACATATTATAGCATTGAAATGACATACATACAGGCATCGGGCTTTCTTACTGGTTGAGATGTCTGTAAACTGGAAGAAAAAAAATGGACATGTTATTCAGATTGACAGAAACAAGGAGAAAACAGGTGAGATTTCAGCAGTGGATTCCCACACATGGAAGGCATTTCTGTCTGCACAGGGCATCCTCTTCTCTGCAGCCCCAAATGCCCCTCCCATACTGCTCCTGTGGGACAAGAAACCCCCAGGAATAGCGTGAGGGGGGAGTCTACAGGAGAGTGGGGAAATCAGCAGAAAGCCCCCCTTCCCTTCTGATTGCAAAAATCCTCTGCTGGATCCAGCCAAGGGGTCTGCAACCTGCAGCTCTCCAGATGTTCATGGACTACAGGGGCTGATGGGAATTTTAGTCCATGAACATCTGGAGAGCCGGAGGTTGCAGCCCCTGATCCAGCCCATTCACTTTTATTCATTTATTCTCTAAATTAACCATTAAATGGACAGCTGCTTTCTATTTAAATATTGTTATAGCTGTTCTTCCAACAAAAACAATCACGGGTCTTTCTCTGCAAGGTTCCAGGGAGGCTGGACATGACTGAACGTACACTCTAAGAAAACCCCCAAACTGGATCCCTCAAATCAGGACAGTCACTGATGCAATCATCCAACAAAACAGTGTGCACAGAGGAGAAGGAAATGAAATCATTTCAGCAAACTCCACCCTGGCCTACATACAATAAATTCAAAAATGTGCAGGGATCCTATATGCATGCAAATATTCATTTGTAGGCACCGGTCCGCATAATCCTGATTGAGGGAAGAGTGACCCACAATGGCAGTCAAAAGCTCATAAGTTCTGAACTCTAAATTTTTGTCTATTTTCCCCAGAGGAACTGATCTCCAGAAATGAGATGTCATTCTGAGGGATCCCTGGGTCTTACCTGGAAGTTGGCATCCCTATGGGAATGGGAAGGGAAAGTGGCAGTGGGGAAGAATAGAAGGGGCAGAAGGTGGAGGAGGGTAGAAGCCAAAGCAGGTGAAACTGTGAGAAAATCAGGTGCTAATAATGGGGGAAGTGGAGACATTGTGAGAAAGGAAGCAGTGGGGAATGTGACCCCCACACACACCAGATTCTCATGAATCCCCTGCTTGTTCCTCTCATTTTACATACTTTTTTACTGTTTTTGCAGAACTTTTATTGGTTTTGCTGGACATAGGAAGGATTGAAGAGCTAGGTGAGGCTCTGACATACCATCCCTGAGGCCCCTTCCACACATGCAGAATAATGCACTTTCAATGCACTTTCAATGCACTTTGCAGCTGGATTTTACTGCGTGGAGCAGAAAAATTCACTTGCAAACAATTGTGAAAATGGATTAAAAGTGCATTGTTCTGCATGTTTAAAAGGGGCCAGAAACATGAAAGGCCTTGGAATAGATCCCTCTGCCTTCTCTGATTTATTCTGTACATTGCCTACATAGTTTCAAGTGTAACTTCACACTCATAAAGGCAAGAAACATGTTCCTTTACCTTTGTTTTCAAATGAACGAGGAAATTTTGAAGAAGCTGCCCAGCACTATTTTCTCTGCTTTTCTTTTTTGTGCTTCTGAATAGTTGTGGCATATACACAACCTTGCCTACACTCAAAGCTTCAAGGTTATACAAATCATTACACAAAACATTAGGAGACTGCAAATAGATGCTGCTGTCCAATCTCCACCTGTAAAGTCATGCATTTTACTTCCCTGACATTCCCCTAAGAAACAGCCCGATATAAGATCTTGCCTTTGTTATCAGTTTGCATGGCATTTATTGCTGGTAAGCTTTTCATTTGCTACTTTGCACCTTCTGAGTAAATTAGCAGTCATGGCTCATTTGAAGTTGTGTGACTACCAAACTGAACACATACACACAGACACCCCTTCAATTATTGCATCTTTTTGTTGAGCATTGTTTCTTTTAAAAAGGCACCTGATGTTTCAAGCAACAGGCAAGCAGTGAGCCAGCAAATAGTTGCTTCCTGCCTCTTCCTGCCTGGGTTTGCAGCAATAAAGCAGGTACATTAATCCTGCTTTATCCTGTCACTCTACCTCTTTGGCCTCTCACCTCTTGGCCTCTTTTTTCTGTGAGGCAGTAGATCAGATATGTGACATTACTGTGACTTCTTGACTGTGATCATTCTCCAGCTAAGGGTCCCATTCCTGTTTCTGTGGCCTGCCGCTGCTCCAAGCGGTGGCAGGAGAAAAATGTATTAAAACGTTCAATGTCACAAGATGATGCCACATCACTTCTGGTGAAAAAATTGGCATAGAGTTAGCAGGAGGAGGACAGGCGCTAGGTTTAGCAGAGAGAGAATATTCCGGGGGTGAAATTGAAGGTGAAGGATCGAAAGGAGGGACATCTACGGCAGAGAGACCGCAGCAGATATCATCTGGTGGGGAGAAGCCAGCGGCAGGAAGCGTGATCCGTGGATCTGGCAACTCTGCCGAGTTCTGGTCCCTGGCACCTTTTATTAGGGTTTGCGGGAGGTGGGAAAGCGGGAGAAATACATGACTCATAGGGGCTGCGTACGTGCGGGAGGAAACGTTCCTGTCTGGGCCTAATCCATACCTGGGGGTATGCACCCCTTTGTCCGGGACATCTTGTGACAGTGAGTCAGGCATCTCATGACCTATGACTCATGGGGATCTTGTGACAGGTGAGCGTGTGCGCCCAGAAGGGCACAGATGGCACAGGCATTCCGCGCTCTCTCTGAGGCTCTGCTGGGTTCGCGGGGGACACCCCTACAGAGTTTCCAGTAATTACTAGAACTACCTATGACTTTTCCAATTATTTACTAAAAATAACATGGACCCACAGCTGGTGTCATGACCCGCCCCCCCCCATATCCCCACCCCACCCCCACAACACTCCTGCCGATTGTGACGTAGTGCTTGACAGACCCATCTCCAGCTGAGATATTAGTAAAATTTCCCTCAACAAAGTTTGCTTCTTTTTTCTCCCTGTTTCTCACCTCCTGCTGCAACCCCAAATGCCTCTGAAATGCTGTTACTGGGAGGGTCTCCGGTCTCCCATGAGCAGCATTTTACAGGGACATTTTGGGCCACAGCAGGAGGTAAGAAAGCTGCATTCTGTAGGCAGCAATCTTTCCACCTCTGCAACCATTCAGCCAGACCCACACCTTGAACAATGGGGAGAGAAGGCTGTGGATACAGCCATGAACTCCTTGGATGAACAGCACTGGATAAGTGTAATAAATATACAATACATGCCTTTATGATTAAATACAAATACAAAGACCTTTATTAGGCATATTTGCGCTACATAAAATTACAACAAGAAAAGGTATAATGTATGCTATTAATTTCCTCTTAGTGACATGACCTGCACCAAGTAGTGAGCTGTTTTCCCTAAAATCAGAGGATCGTTACTATTAAATAATATAATAATAATAATAAGCCTTTATTTGGCATAACAATAATCATAACACAATAAAAATACTATTAAATAGTTTTACCATGCAAACTTTGGGAGACGCTTTACCCATGATTGATGATAACAGAGCTTCCCTATGTGAATTATATTTTGGACAGTAACTTACAATGTGCTCCAGTATTTCCACTGCAGTAGGACAGCCTTTATGATTAAACAGCATAGGCTATAGCCTAGCACCGTGGTGGCGAACCTTTGGCACTCCAGATGTTATGGACTACAATTCCCATCAGCCCCTGCCAGCATGGCCAATTGGTTCGCCACCACTGTCCTAGCTGCTGCTTATGTAGAACAAAATCTTCCTTAAGCATATAAACAAAACATAGGCTCAAAGAAGCACAGAATTGTTCTGGTTTCTATTTTTTTAATCCCTCTCACACTGAACTGCACAAACTGCTTACTCATTCTGCTTGCATACATCCCCATGCAAATTCCCTTGCTTTTTCCTCTGGAGCAGGGCCACAGAGCATAACTAAAAAGAGATTGCCTCCTTTCCTACTTACCACGTGTTCATTGACATCACTATAGCTGGCCATGATCTGCTGATTCTGGTAATATTCAAGCTGCTTCTCCGCCAGATCCACTCGCTGCAGCAGATTCTCAATGAAGTGCTGAAGCCGGGCTTTGCCACGGACCTCCTTCTCTGCAGCCTCCTCTAGGAAGTGGTTGAACGTAACCACTTCCCTGCAACGAAAAAAAAATCACAAAACGCAGCTCTCTTAGAACTGCTGCTGCACAGAAGCTTTTCCTGCAGTGGACGCTGGATTTTAATTTGGTGACATCCTTGCGTCCCTCTCACAGATGCTCAGTGCCAGCTGCAATCTGCATCTTTCCAAGACTATGCCTACATCATGGTGTCACAACACTGTCACTTCTTTCCCTTTCTCAGTCAGGCATATGTTTCTAGACATAAAAACCAAAGCAAGTTCTTTCTAGATGATAACAACGTCTTCTCTTTGTGCTATGTTTGCCCCATCACTGATCCTGTACTAAGCATTCAATTTTATCCTTATGTAACCAGAAGTGAAGAGAAATAGCCCTTTTTGCAGCAGATAGAGAAAGCAGCTACCTGCGACAGGATGAATTCAACAGTACATGAATGCCTAACTGTGCATTTGAAGTCTCCTATATAGGACAGCAGCTGTCTCCTAGATTGGAGCTATTCTAATTGTTTTTCAAAGACTTGTTATAAATGCATCCTGCACTTATTCAGAGCACAAACATCATTAGCAAAAGCACAAGCAAGTAAAAGCCGTTGCAAAGAGAAACTAATAAATGAAATAGATGAGCTATTCTCAATAGGGGGCCATATAGCCCCCTGGCAGAACTATTTTTTTTCTCCATTTATATCCTGCCCTTTCCGACAGGGCTCAGGGCGCTGACAGTAAAACAATAAAAGCAATAATAAAAACAGTTCAAAATGCAAAAACCCAAAACAAGCTCAGATGGTGACATTCCTCCCTCCCCATCGTACCCACGGAGGACCAATAAGAATAGCAGTCAGGTCAGACCAGCTGGCCCGATGGAAATGCCTGGCGGAAAAGCTCTGTCTTACAGACCCTACGGAAACAATTTAGGCCCCGCAGGGCCCTGATCTCATACGGGAGCTTATTCCACCAGGTAGGGGCCAGGATCGTAAAAGCCCTGGCCCTCGTAGTGGCCAGCCAGATATCCTGTGGGCCAGGGACCACCCTATACAAACTTGAGGGGCACTGAGGACTTGGGCAGGGCAAGCTGGTAGGAGAAATGTTGGACTTTAGCCAGCCCTTCCTGGATGAAGATAATAATGCCAGGAAAAGTTGAAGGCAGTAGGAAAAGAGGAAAACCCAACATAAGACGGATTGACTCAATCGAGAAAGCCATGGCCCTCAGTTTGCAAGACCTAAGCAAGGCTTTTAATGAGAGGAAGCTTTGCAAGACATTAATTCATAAGGCTGCCATTAGTCAGAAAGGAACTGACAGCAGTGACACAGCTATAGAAGGCTGAATCGTAATGGCTTTTTTCTGGGCATGTCTGGCATGGCACCAATTAAAAGGTTCCTCCCCACAATGATATAATTGTGTGGATTTCTTGATCCATGTTCCAGGGCCGTTGTTCAGAATCAGATATATGATTTTAAGATCTATATAGCCCTGACCTGGATGGTCCAGGCTAGCCTGATCTTATCAGATCTCAGAAACGAAGTAAGGTTGGCCCTACTTGGATGGGAGACCATGAAGGAATTCCAGGGCTGCTATGCATTGGAAGGCAATGATAGTCTCTTGCCATGAAAACCATACTGGGTTGACATAAGTTAGCTGCAGCTTGATGGTACTTTACACACATATGAGTGAATGAAGTAAAGTGAAACATGTTTATTTGTTTGTTCTGGAACAGCAGGACTCACATGTTTGGCCTCCAAAGACTTTACAGTACCATCCCCTGGTAAATCAATTCCCAGAAAATGTAATGATTGTTTAGGAACATCCAGGTCATAATGTACAACGCGCCTGCCCTCATGTATAACCTTTGCTTACCCTTCCTTTTTTTCCTACTCTGCATTTTTCTTTCTTCTCTGACTTTGGATTGGAGGCTCCTCAAAGATTGGGCATCTGCCACAATTTAACTCTGAGAGACCCATGTATGATGCTACCACAATATAAATCTTCTCACTTCCTCCAAATTCAGCTGCTGGCTGCCTCGTCCCTTTAATTTTTACATTATTCATACACCTTTCCTTCAGCACTGGATTCATTTCCCTCTTTTTCCCCTCTTGAGACATTCGTAGAACAAGAGCTTGGCTCCAGGTTGACTGTGCAGTGCATTCTGGGACCTCGCATGGGCACAACAAACCCTTACTAATACAGCTCAGATTCTCTGTGGATTTTTATTTTCACAGAGGCCAGTCTCCAAACACTAGTGCGATGCCTGGCAAGCAAAAGAGAGCTAACCAATGCCAAAGGGAATAAGCAATATTCATAGTACACAGTTTGCTTGCTTCAAATGTTTGCAGTGTTGTCGGAGGACACTTGGACTCTTGGTACCAACAGATGCCAGAATTAAAAACTCAACAGCCCTGTTACTCTGTTCAAAACTAGTTTCCTTACTATAGGACAGTGATGGCAAACCTTTTCGAGACCGAGTGCCCAAATTGCAACCCAAAACCCACTTATTTATCGCAAAGCGCCAACATGGCAATTTAACCTGAATAATGAGGTTTTAGTTTAGAAAAAATGGGTGGTTCCAAGGCATGCGTTACTCAGGAGTAAGTTTGGTAGTAGTCGGTGGCTTTGCTTTGAAGCAACCATGCAACTCTTCCAACGGGTGAATCACGACCCTAGGAGGGTTTACTCAGAAGCAAGCCCCATTGCCAGCATCCGAGCTTATTCCCAGGTAAAGGATCATGCTTTAGTTCTTCGCATGAAAATCAGTGGGGTTTAACAGTGCTTAACAGGGTTACCTACACTGCTTCCACAAAACTAGGTCTTAGATTTAATACTAATAATCGAGCCCAGCGGCCCAGGTTAGCCTAGATCAGGGGTAGGGAACCTGCGGCTCTCCAGA
>NW_025949887.1:0-10796 GCF_021028975.2 Sphaerodactylus townsendi
CACAGTGTGTAACAGACTTCCCTCTGTGATACACCTCTGAAGATGCCGGCCACAGATGCAGGCGAAACGTTAGGAACAAGATCTACCAGACCACGGCCACACAGCCCAGAAAACCCACAGCCAAAGGAAATGGGGTTTCCCAGAGGTGAGTGGCTCAAGAGCACTGCTGATGCCGAATTTTGTTTAGAACAAGTGGGTCTAAACGCCAGACCCTTCCGCAGTCCACCTGTCAAATGTGAGGTCGCCAATATCTAGGGAGGTGAGAGCTAAGAAAAACTGGGCCTAGAGCTGGCAAAAATAGCCCCTGCCAGCAGTGTATCGTTTGGGAGCACTCAGAGACTTGACCAGAGTGAAACGCCATTCCAGCGGAAGTCAAGAAAGCACAACTCAGCCTGTACCCCTGGTGTCTGCCTATTACTGGAGAGGCTGGGGGGCTTCTGAGCCCCACACACCTCCCTTGTGGGAACGAAAGAGGGAAAGACGCAGCCAGGGTGTGGCCACCCAAGAAATGAACAGTGCAGGTATATGAACGGATGCTTCCATACAGCCACTGCCAAGTGAATGGCCTTTGCAGTCGCGGAGTCATGTTTGGGAGGAAGTTTATTTCTGTTTTTAAGAACTTTGGCTGGGGGTGGGGGGATTGAAACACTTAATTAACCCCCGTGAGGCTTTCAGCTGTTGGATGTTCATCCGTGAAAGTGTTTATAGGATGGTCTTTTTTTAAAAGGTCTCTTCCCCACCCCCCCTGGAGAAAAACCTGCTCCTTGACCATGCCTTTAAGCTAAGGAGGAGAAAGTAACAACATGTCCTCTTAGACACTACCCTGACTGGGGACTTTGCACCGAAAATGCTGGTTGTGTTAACATGTTACTTTGAGAGCCATCTGTCTGGCCTGCCTTGTTAGGCAAGCGCCGGCCTCCATTATTAATGAGCTGCGAAGCTGCTAAAAACTCCCTTGTGCGTGTCTGTTGTTTGTGTCGCTTGCCTGCAGGACGAGTCGAAGCCGCCCTATTCGTACGCCCAGCTAATTGTTCAAGCTATCTCCTCGGCCCAGGACAGGCAATTAACACTAAGCGGGATCTACGCCCATATCACCAAGCATTATCCGTACTACAGGACAGCGGATAAAGGTTGGCAGGTGAGTGTCGGGCGCCCGGGTGGAGAGAACTGGCCGGCTGGCAGCTATCCGTGCCTGTGCTTTGGGATCTGACTACCTGCGATCTTCTGCGTCCTGCAGAATTCCATCCGGCACAACCTCTCCCTGAACCGCTACTTCATTAAAGTCCCGCGTTCACAAGAGGAACCCGGAAAGGGCTCTTTTTGGAGGATAGATCCTTCTTCAGAAGCCAAGCTGGTGGAGCAGGCGTTCCGGAAACGGAGACAGCGGGGGGTGTCCTGCTTTCGAACACCTTTTGGGCCTCTCTCTTCCAGGTAAGTGTAGCTGGATGGTGGACTGGTGGTGGGTTGCCCACGCAAAGAGGTCTCTTGAGTGTATAATTCAGAGGTAGTCGATAGATTTCATGGGGGCACAGAAGCAGCATGAGTCAGATTTTGAAGTATTTAGTGCCAGTCCTCTGAGTCTAATTCCTCAGGGAAAACTGGAGCAACATTGAACATGGTTGTACAACCATACAGAACTATGACAGAGCCAAGTTGGAGATAGCTTGTGGCCAGAGGTGGAGCTACCAGGGGATGGGGGGTGCGCACTGCACTGGGAGCTGCCCCCCCCCCACTTTAGTTCAGCCTGGAAGTGCAAGCTGGAAACGCGGCCTGTTCACTTGAAAACAGCCTGGTGGGAACTACACTTCCCAGGAGACCTTGCGAACCCCAACGTCTCCTGGGAAGTGTAGTTCCCACCAGGCCGTTTTCAGCCTCAAGTGAACAGGCCACTTTTCCCAGTCTTCGTTTTCAGGTTGGGGGGGGCGGGGGGCGCAGAAGACACAGAGTGCGCACCAGGCACAGTATGGCCCAGCTACACATCTGCTCGTGGCCCAATCCTTGGACACTTTCCGTGGTCTGAGGTGTGTCTCTAACACCATCTGGTGCTGCAGTGTTAAATGATATTATTCACAATAATTTGGGTGGGAAGTTGAGTTCGTGTTGACAGAAGTAGAGCAACCCACCCTTCTCCCATAGCTTATGAAACCCAGGGCCAGTATTGGCTGGGCACCACGTTGTTGATGTGATTGTGGCAGAGCCTGATGGGGAAAGTGGATGATTGTGAAGGTTCCTCCGTTGTTCAGACGCTGTTGTTCTGTGTGGAGAGTGTTGAGAACTATACCAGAGTGGTGTAGTGGTTAAGATCAGGTGGATTCTAATCTGGAGAACCGAGTTTGATTCCCCACTCCTCCACCTGAGTGGCAGAGGCCTATCTAGTGAACCACACTCCTACATTCCACACTCCTACATTCCTGCTGGGTGACCTCACAGTTCCCACTGAAGTCTCTCAGCCCCCACCAACCTCACAAGATGTCTGTTGTGGGGAGAGGAAGGGAAAGGAGTTTGTTAGCCACCTTACAGGCAGTGGTAGGATTCAGCCGGTTCGCACCACTTCAGCAGAACCGGTTGTTAAAATGGTGTTTGTATACAACCAGTTGTTAAATTATTTGAATCCCATCACTGCTTACAGGAGAGAAAGGTGGGATATAAATCAAAACTTGTCTTCTTCCTCTTCTACCTGTGTACACCTGTTGTAAGCACCAAACGGCATGCTAAAATCCCGATGACACGATTCGTGTCCCCCACCTGACCTGCATTTTGTGGGTGCGTGTTCATTGCCGGTGACCTAACGCCACTCTCGCACCTCTCGCTGCTTTCTCGCATCCAGGAGCGCCCCTGCATCACCCAGCCATCCTGGCCTGCTGTCCCCCCACTCGAGTGGCCTGCAGACCCCGGAGTGCCTTTCCAGGGAGGGCTCGCCCATTCCGCACGACCATGACTTTGGCTCTAAGCTGGCCTCCGTTCCAGAGTATCGCTATTCACAGAGCGCACCTGGTAAGTCACCAGCAGAGTTTCAGAGCTGGGGAGAAGGTACGCCAACGAAGTCTGTGGGCTTCGCCCTCGGCCGTCCGTTGTGACAAGCAGCCTGGAGCGACGGAAGCCTGTCTGTTGAGAAAAAGCCGCTGCCTTTCTTCTTGCAGGTTCACCCGTCAGTGCCCAGCCGGTGATCATGGCTGTCCCTCCTCGGCCATCTGCCCTGGTGACCAAGCCGCTGGCGTACATGCCGGCCTCCATTGTGACTTCTCAGCAGCCATCCGGCCACGCCATCCACGTCGTCCAGCAAGCCCCCACTGTCACAATGGTGCGGGTGGTGACCACCTCGGCAAACTCAGCCAATGGATACATCCTGACGAATCAGGGGGCGGGAGGCGGAGGCCACGAAGCGGCAGGATCCATTCTGGACTTGGCCGGTGAGGCCCGAGGTAACGTGGCCTGTTTGGGAAGGGCCAGCTTTGCTGTGTTGCTCTTAATTGAACGTGTCATCTCAAAATACGGAGCGTCTTCTCACAGGAGAGGTTATTTGTGATGAAGGCCATCCTGTTCCCTTCTGGGAAGTCTCGAATGTTTGTGATATTTGTGGCAGTGAATTATATGTTTGTGACGGTACCTTTGAGAGGTGGCTCTGGGCCTCATGGGTCAAAGCGGATGCAGGGTGTGTGGAGATCACCTGCTTTTCCTGTACACGAAGCAGGTAGAAAAGGAATAAACTTAGCTTGGCCTTGCAAAGCAGGTAGTGCTAAATGCTGTGATTGGCTGCTGAGGCCAGGCCCAAATTGGTAAGTTTCTGTCGTAGAAGAGAGTGTAGAAGGCAGAAACCAGGGCGTGGAAGAAATTGCTCTGTGCATCCGAAGCTCTGTGTGTGCGTGTGTGTTCACGCTGACACTTGATGTCTATCTTTGTGTAGAATGAATTAACAGAAACTCAGGTGGGAAACCTGCCAGACCCTGGGTGATGCTTAGTTCTGTTTCTGTAGGGATGGATGAGAAGCCAACCATCGCGTTTGCGGCAATACCCACCGCCAGTCGAGTGATCCAGACGGTTGCCAGTCAGATGGCTCAGGGTGTCCCGGGACAAACGGTCACCATCCTGCAGCAGGCAGCCCCTGTGACCCTCGGACAGCATCATCTGCCTATCCGGGCAGTGACCCAAAACGGGAAGCACGCTGTTTCCACCAACAGCATAGCCGGTGGAGCTTATGGTATGTGCGACTGTTGTATGTATCCATTCATTCATTCATTCATTCATTCATTCATTCATTCATGCCTTTGTTTGTTCATGTAATTGTATGTATTGTATTTTATTCCAATGTTTTCTCCAGTGGGGGTCCTAAGTGTCTTATATTCTTCACATCTTCTCCATGGGAGCCAGTGCTTAAGAGTGTTTCAGTGGTTAAGAGCAGGTGCACTCTAACCTGGAGAACCGGGTTTGATTCCCTGCTCTGCCACTTGAGCTGTGGAGGCTTAGCTGGTGAACCAGATGAGCTTGTGCACTCCGACACATGCCGCACCTTGGGCTAGTCACAGTTCTTCGGAGCTCTCTCAGCCCCACCCCTCTCACAGGGTGTTTGTTGTGAGGGGCGGGGGGAGGGAAAGGAGATTGTAAGCCCCTTTGAGTCTCCTTAGAAGAGAGAAAGGGGGGATATAAATCCAAACTCTTCTCTTCTTCTTCATGTTTGCCTCACAGCAACCCTGTGAGGTAGGTTTGTGACAGGGTCAAGGTTAGGCATAAATCTTACATGGCAGAGGGGAGATTCGAACCTGGGTTTCCCAGATCCTAATCTAACCGACTGGCTCTTTAATTCTGTTTCTGTGCCTGTGGAAATGTGTCCGGAATGCTGCGTTGGTGCCAAAGAGGAAGATTAGGGACATCCAGTTGTCTGCAGCCGTCTGGTTCGCTTTCCCTGTGTTGGCACAGAAATGTGTCAAGGCACCTAACTGAGGCAAAAGTGCACCTTGTGGCCTGTGGAAATGTAAATGTGCACATGTGTTGTGTCTGCTGACAATAGAGGAGATAGCTGAGAGTGGCCTGGCGTGCTTTCCTTGGCCTAGGATTGTAGCAAATCGTGGCTAGAGGGAACCCCACGTTGGAGCCTGAAGCAGCTTTGGAGGTTTATCCAGACGTTCCACACAGACCTTGCAGCCTGAAGGAGGAAGACGTCGCTTTTGAAACGAGCGGCTGGCAGTGTGGATTTAGTGAGCCCCAGTGTTGATTGGTTGTTGTTGGTGACTGGGAAGTTTCCACTTCACACGTGTACCCCGGTAGCCACGTCGTAGATTGTGAGGGTTGCTGCTGCGGTGTAGGAGTTTAGATTTCTGCCTGTTTTGTGCTGACATGCCGCCATTAATAGAATGTTCTATTATATCCTATGTTGAGTATCCCCCTGGAATTGTTTGTAAAGACAGGTGTTGACCCGGAAATGTGTCTCAATTGTTCATTAATAATGCCATTTAGAGAAGAAGAGTTTGGATTTATATCTCCCCTTTCTCTCCAGTAAGGAGACTCCAAGGGGCTTACAATCTCCTTGCCCTTCCCCCCTCACAACAAACACCCTGTGAGGTGAGTGGGGCTGAGAGAGCTCCAAAGAACTGTGACTAGCCCAAGGTCGCCCAGCGGGCATGTGTTGGCGTGCACAGACTAATCTAGTTCACCAGATAAGCCTCCACAGCTCAAGTGGCAAAGCGGGGAATCAAACCCGGTTCCCCAGCGTAGAGTGCACCTGCTCTTAACCACCACGCTGGCTCTCCACTGGTCAACAAGCAATACTGCTCTGTATGAAAAAGGTAGGACAGACTGTAACAGGGTAAATCCTCTGGGAGTGGACATATCAAAGTGCAAAGCAGTAATATGTAGGAGGAGCTGAAAATCTGTGCATGTGAGAAATTCTTGCTGTTTTCCATTTTGCTCCACAGCCATTTAAGAGACACACAATTGCTGAGATCGAGATTGGGGGCTGTGTGAGAGTTGGCAGAAAATAGACATTGTGCATGTGAAGCTGGTGAAATACATATTTGAGAATGCCATCCTTTCTTCCCCAGCCCTCACTAATCCGTTGCAGCTCCTCGCAGCCCAAGCCAGCTCCTCCGTGCCTGTGGTCGTCAGCCAGGTGGCCGAGGCTGGAACTAAGGATGGCGCCGAGGGTCTGACTGAGCTGGATGTCAAAAGACCCCGGTTGGACGAGTCCAGAGGAGTGGCTCCGTTGCAGACCACTGGCGGTGTCATCACTTCGACCACCCCACAGGGCCAGGCTGCGGGGGAATGAGAGCAGAAATGTCCCGAAAGGCAGAATGGGGTCAGAAGGGGTGGGGAGGGGGAAGCCGGGGGGGGGGGCTGCATTTGTAACACCGTGGCCTTTTAGAAGAAAGGTTTGGAGAGATCTTCTTTATATAAGCATGTAAAGGGCAGACCGGCCATTTGTAGAACGTCACACCGCGAAGGGAAAACCTCCACCCATCTGTACCTGGGTCTCTATTCTGTCGTTCAATCTGGGGATCTTTCTCCACCCCCACCCCCACCCCCCTTTTAGATTAAAAGAAATACAGACACTTTTGATTGTATGACTGCTGGGATGTGCGTGGGTTTGTGTCATTTGTGGTCTCCCCTCCTCTGTCTCTTTTGTACACACACTGTGGGGTGGAAGCACCTAGTTCTTATGGGACTATGATCTTGGAAGACTTTTCATGTGCGCACGTTTCCTCGGCCTCACGGAATCCTTAAACGGCAATGTCTTGGGTGCGGGGAAGTGTTGGGATGGTTGAGTGCAGTGGACACATCTTCCAGTGTGAAGGATGGGTGAGAACACGGGAGTCCCTGTCGCACAGAGGTGTGGTGTTTCCTGGGCACCCGCTTGATCACAGTGGTGGTGAGCACTGGGTGGAATGTGACATCTCAGTGCAGGTAAGTTGTACGTGTTGGAAAAGAAAGAGGGGAGCTGTCGCATGGATTGCAATGCCTGGGTGAGTGCTGAATTCTTTGGGAAAGCCGTTCCCTTGTGTTCCTCAAGCTTCTCTTGTATCAGGGTGTATCAACACAGGGCTAAGTAGCAATGAGACGTTCCTGGTGATCTCATTTTGAGAGACCATGAAAAATGGGACAACGCCATAGACCTGGGAGGTTGGTGAAGAAGAAGAAGAGCTTGGATTTATATCCCACCTTTCTCTCATGTAAGGAGGCTCAAGGTGACTTACAAGCTCCTTTCCCTTCCTCTCCCCATAACAACCTTGTGAGGTCAGTGGGGCTGAGAGAGTTCTGAGACAACTGTGACTAGTCCAAGGTCACCCAGCAGGAATGTAGGAGTGTGGGAACACATGTGGTTCACCAGATAAGCCTCCGCCGTAGGAGCTGTCCTGTGAAGAGGTATATCTTCACTGGAGCATTCCTTGCCCAAGGCAAATTGCTGGCTCTCTATTAACCCCAGACCAGCTGTAAATTGAGCTTCATAGGTTGGGCGCTGCTTTGGTGGCTGTGTTTCAACCCTCTCAGATCTAATTCCCCCCCACACACACACACACACACCTGCCCCCCATAAAAAGTGGTAAAACTTCTTGGGCATTAACACACTTCTCCCCAGCTTTTGGTGCAGGGTGTGTTTTAGTGATGGGAAAATATCAATGTGGTAGTACAACCCAGATTGGAACTGTTGTGTTTTTTAATTGCCAAAAGCATCTGGGGTTGTCCTTGGTGTGTTGAATGACGTCCCCAACTTGAGCTGAGATGTAACTGCTCGAGCTCCTCCACGGTGATTGACAGCCGGACTCGCAGAGTGAGCCGTGTGCATAACGGAGCTTGGCTCCTCAATGGAAAATCCTCGTCATCTCAGCCACACAGTGGATTGACCTGAAAGCGAAGCGGTGCTTTTAGAAGTTGCCTGAACAAGCAAAATCTCTCCCCCAATTTACATATCAGAATCAGTAACGTTTTAATAACACTGACACATCAATGTAAGGGGCCAGAACTTGGTGGCTTCCGCTTGCGTGGAGTTTGTGGGGGGAAACGGATGAGTCGACCCCATGTTAGTGCAGAGTGGGATTTGATGGGTCGAGTATCAGTATGGGGTTTTTTTGCCGGGATGGGGAAATGAGGGTCTGGATGGTAATAATAAATCAAGTGGGGGAAATGTGTGTGGGAAATTGTTGACAACAGTGGGTTGTTAGAAGAGGGGGCAGGAAAGCCACATCCCTAGCAGCTGAAGGGACCCGTATTCCCTGTCATCGTGTAAAGACAGGAGTCACGTGGAATCCACCCTGAGGTGTAGTGATCTTGGGTGGGCAGAGGCTGGTGAATCAGGTGGGTGGAGGCAGGAGCATTGGGGGGGGGTCACACAGCAGCAGTCGGTGGTGTACAGTGAAAGCCGCTCGCGTCCTCAGCTGTCCCTCAGCATGTTGGATTCCCTCAGAAGGTGACCCACTGAGGATTCCTCTGTCGAGCAACTATCAACGTGCCTCTTTCTTCTTGGGATGGACCAGGAGACGAGCAGGTGAGAAATGGGGGTGGGGGGGTGGGGTGGAGTGATAACTACCATGTGAACCTGTGCCCCAGGTTCCTTCAGGTAAACTTTGTACAAAAGAGAGAGCAGAACGAGCCAGGCCCTGATCGCTGAGCATTAGGCTGCTGTATTGTGTGACTGGCGTCCAGTTCCCACTGCTGCTATAAAGTTCATTGAGTGCGTGCAGAGTGCTCGCGGTCTCTGTGTGGCCTGCGTCACAAGGCTACGAGGGTGAAATGGGGGGGGCGGGGGGGCCAACCACGTGTGGCCACTGGAGTTCCTTTGAGGAAGGAAAAGGTTGAAGTGACCTGACAAAGGGATTGCATTCTCTAGCTTTGTTCCTGTGGAATTTGGACACTGCATTGCGGCTGCAGCCACAAAATGGCTGCCGTGGCTCCTGCAGGTGTTAGAGGAAGCCCCCAAAGGAGTGGGTGGCATTTGACATTCAGTCCCACCTTGAAGATTACTGGGGTGTGGCATGCGTCCCCCAAAATTTGCTGAGCCACTCCACTCTCCAGTGGCCTTTCAGAAGGGCTGGCAGGCAAATGACCCTGGAGGGGGGACAGAAAAGGTGTGAGGAGGGGGTATGGGACCCACCCACCCCTGCCCTAGCTGATAACCTGCTCAGATGAGAGTGGAAACGTGGAGGGCGTGCCTCGCTTCCCATCTGGCAACTCCTGTGCACAATAGGGGTCCTCTGGAGTGTGGTGATGGGTGGTGTCGCTACTCACAGAGTATTCCCAGGTGCTCCAGAGTGTGGACCAAGTAGAAATGAGGTGGTTCCCTGGGAAATGTCCTACCTGGTAGTACTGAACTTGCATGCAGAGTAAGAAATTGTGGCTGCGCGTGGATTCAGGGCTGTGGCTAGGAGATGGCACTCAAGTCTAAGCAGTCTTGTGTCTGTTGTCCCCACTGCAGGGATGTGAATGGTGTTTGTGGCAGGAGTTGTCGGTGTCCCAGGTCCTGGGATTTGGGGCTAGTAGTCTTGGGCTGCCTGGCAGGGCTGTTGTTGAAGCAACAATGCACCTTCAGAATCTCCAAAGCTCGTTTCAGCCCTATTTTTGTCTGTGATAGAATCAGAGCATCATCTGCCTACATCAACAATGCCGGTTCTTTATTGTCTAGCTGTGGTGCACGTATATGTACGTCCTGAGAGACGGCGGTCATCCCATGCATTCAATATCACCCTGAACTGGAGGCACCTCCTCTTCAGAGTCTTCCTCGGGGGTCCCCTCCAAATCCTGACCCTGGCTAGCTTCTGAGGTCTGACCGGATGGGGCTGTACCATGCCCCCTTCCCTCCTAAGGTGGCTTATGAAATATAAAAACCATGGGATCAGGCAGCATAGCTCAAGCATTTGATGCAAAAGGTGGCATTCCTATTGGGTTCCCTGGCCCTGGGCTGCCTCTGTCAGGCTGGGAACACAGCAGGTGACGTGAAAATATCTGGAGGGAAATGCTACATTTCTCCCTGCTTGCATAGCGTGAACTCTTGCCTGAAGCTCATCTGTAGCAAGTGAGAGGCTGACCCAAGGGCAATCTTTCACTCAGCTGCTTCCTGATAGGCAGTTGTATTGCAGGCGGACCTCCTTGAGCGGCCAGCCAGCAGCTGCTGACCATTTCAGCTCCACTTCCAGGCCTCTTGAACTAGTCTGCTCTTCCAGATTTCATTTCTGACATAATTTTGTTTCCGTTTTAGCTGCTCCCAGGAGGCTCTCAATGAATGGTTGACATCGGTCTGTAGCTGGACATTTGCGATCCCAGCGTGGCTTTGGCTAACCAGATTACCTGCAAGAGGGTTGGTCAGGCTGTGTCCCAGGGCCTTGCAGGAGCAGCGTTCTTGTTGGGGAGCGTTTTCACAACGTGTGCACAAGATCCATCGAGTCCGACCCTCTGACATGCAGAGAGACACAATCGAAGCACCTCTGACTGACGGCCACCCAGCCTCAGTTTTAAAACCTCCAAAGAAGGAGGCTCCACCACGCCAAGTCGAGGCTGTACCACTGAGCAACAGCCCCACCCTCTCACTCAGGAAAAGTTCACACGGGGTCTCTCATTCATACATGGTCTGCTACAATTTTGGGGCTATTTTACAGTGGAAACCTGCGGAGACTTACTCCAGTTTGTGCCCATTGGCTTCACAAGGCTTAAACTGGAGTAACTTTGCATTGGACTGCGCTGCTACTAACCTAGTCACTGATCATGAGGGGCTAAAAGTACAACAATAATAAAAATGGATTAAAAGCATATACAAAAGAGGAAATAAATGTTAGCTCGAAGGAAATCTACTGGCGTTGGGTAATGTCCAGGAGAAA
>NW_025949888.1:0-10793 GCF_021028975.2 Sphaerodactylus townsendi
GGCTGATGGGAATTGTAGTTCCTGAACATCTGGAGAGCCGCAGGTTCCCTACCCCTGGACTAGCCCAAGGTCACCCAGTTGACATGTGTTGAAGCGTACAGGCTAATCTGATGTATTGTCGAAGGCTTTCATGGCCAGATTCAACTGGTTCTGGTACCCACCAGAACCAGGCTAATCTGAATTTCCCAGATAAGCCTCCACAGCTCAGGCAGCAGAGTGGGGAATCAAACCCGGTTCCTCCAGATTAGAGTACACCTCCTCTTAACCACTACGCCACTGCTGCTCTATAGACATAGTGTGTGTAGTTCTGGTCACTGTATTTCAAAAAGGAGGTTACAGAGCTGGAAAACATATAGAAGAAGTCAATCCCCTAAAGGGTTGTGGCGCTTTTCCTAAGAGGAAAGGCTGAAGCGTCTGAGATTTCTCAGTTTAGAGAAGGGGGACATGATAGAGTGGACAGTGAGAACTTTTTCTCCTTTTCCAAAAATTCTAGAAGTTGAGGGCATCCAATTAAGTTGATGGGCAGTAGAGTGAGAACTGACAAAAAGAAATACTTCTTTACACAATGAAAAATTAAATTGTGAAATATGCAGCCAAAGAATGTAGTAATGGCCACAGACATAGACAGCTTTAAAAGGGGATTGTACAGATTTGTGGAGAACAGGTCTATCTCTAGCTACAAGCCGCATGGTGACTAAAGGAAACCTGTATATTTGAAGGTAGTATACCTCGGAATACTAGGGCCAAGAGGCAACTTCAGGGGAAGGCCTCAGCCTCTATTGTTGACGGTCTTTAGGGTAACTGATTGGCCACTGTGTGAGACAGGATGCTGGACCAAGTGGACCACTATTCTGAACCAGCAGGGATTTTCTTATGTGTTTTATATTCTTATACATGTCACTCCTAATGACTCCTGAAGAGATATAACATCCTGACTATATCACCACCAATGGCAACTTGTGCTGGCAGCAGCTATGCTGAATATGACTTCTCCTTAGGTATGTTTATACATGTTGAATATTTATTTGGTGAAACAAGCTCTCACATAGCTTATTGGGCCATGATTGAAGGAACATTCTGGGCCAAGCTAACAGCAATGCTTTTTTCCTAAATTCACAGACATTCTTTGGAAGCAACAAACCTAGTTTGCCGGTGATTTCTTTCTGCTAAATATGCTAAACCCATTTCTCAGATACTGAAGAAACCGTACAGTACATACAAGTGCAAGTACCTTTTATGCACCACTATACATTGACTGAAATTAAATCTCTAAGTTATGGGGTTTCCACTATTTTCTTCAGCAAGGCGAACATCTTCTCAGACTATTGGGCTCAGTTTAATTTCCTCCTGAGTAATTTGCTCCTTCGCACTGGATAGCCAGAGTTGCAGTAACATCAAAAACAGCTAAATTGCATGAAGAAGTGGCCTGAAAATGCTGAACAGCATTATGTTTGAATAATATTGTTTTGGGAGGCTTATACTACCGTAGAAAGGTGGTTCTACTATGGCAGTATGCCTCATTTAGCACAAATGTTATATGTACCTTACATAAATAAATGTATACTTTTCTGATGTCAAGGCGACGGCTATTATTCAGAACGTTTCAGGTCCACCTTTTGTTAAGGCAAGCCCTGAGACACATATTAAAATAAGCAAACAAATCCCCCTTCATTTGCATCCAAGTTTCCTATGTTCAAAATGTGTTCTCCCTACGAACATAGCATAAATCTTCTGAACAGCTGGGACAGCAGGAGTTAAAAACTCCAAAATAGGACTTCCTTGGGTTAAACTATAAAACAAATAAACATCAGCACGGCAGCTTCAGCTTTCAGGGTCCTTCTTAAGTGTGATCCCTTACCCACTTAAATACACTGAAGCACCAACTCCTTCTGACCAATTTAGTTCAATGGCTTCAAGTACTCCATATATACACTGGTTTTTAGACTGGACAGCTTGCTTGAGAGAGATTCATTGACATTTATACTCAAGACAGCCTCACTGAGATTGACTGAAATCTATCCAACGCCAACATAAATAGAAAGGGGATGACCTCTTGGGACAAGATTTTAGAAGGGCAATGACCTACGTTGAACTTTGAGTAATGCAATATAGGCCACAGTCCAGCAAATACTGACTTACTGTATAATCCTATGCAGAGTTCCTCCAGTCTAAGATCACTGAAATCCACGGGCTTAAACTGAAATAATTCAGCATGGTATTGACTGTAAAATACTTGCTGGAATTGGAAGGCTTCATACCGTAGAACATCAACAACCATAAAAATAAATACACAACATCCACAGCAACATTATTTTAAATTTGGAAAGTGGGGGGAGCTCCCTAGAGAAATTTGGGAAGTGGGGGGAGTCACTAGAGAAAAAAGAATACCTTTTACATAATGCTCACACTACTTAACTTCTGCAGGAGTCTATCGCATACCCTGCAGCTGTGGAAAGGTCTACATATGAATCATAAAACGCAGCATTCAGACTCGAATTAAGAAGCATGAAAGACACTGTCGGCTTAACCATCCTGAAAAATCTGCAGTTGCAGAATATGTGTTAGACAAAACTGGACATAACATTTTATTTGAGAACACTGAAATTCTGGACAATTTGGAAGGTTACTAGTCAGACTGAACAGGGAGGCCACTGAAATTCACAAACACCAAGACAACTTCAACAAGAGACTCTGAAAATTAACAAATCTTGGCTCCCAGTACTTAAAAAATGGACTGATAACCCCACCCGCACTCAACCACACCTTTGCATAGCAAGTTTCACTCAAATACTTACTGATTGGTTCCCCACCCTGGGACATGGACAATATACCCCACTACACTTTCCCTTCTCACTAGACACAGTGTGAAACAGACTTTTCTCTGTGATACACCTCTGAAGATGCCAGCCACAGATGCAGGTGAAACATTAGGAACAAGATCTACCAGACCACAGCCACACAGCCCTGAAAACCCACCAGAACCAGCTAACTTCATAAACTTTTTCTCTATAATTCATCATTCTGATAAAGACTTCCTCATTGTCCATTATGCATCTGCATATATAAAAATGTCATATTTTTAAAACTTCAACTTTTCTTTTTCCAGTCACACATTGCCCAGTTATAACTAATTTTGTCTTCTTTCTCACAATTTTGCTGTGTTCTCACATTGGCACATGGCATACATTTCAAATAATCCCAAACTCCTGATACTGAGATGTGTGTGCATATTTTACATAGGGACTATAAAAACATTCTACTTCATCTGACATTAAGATACAAAGGAAGATGTGTTAGTACCAGTAGAGATGGGCAATACAGTCTTTTGCACAATGTTTGTAAAAAATTTTGCAGGGTCCAATTGCACCAAAAAGCATACCTTCCCTCTAACCTCATGGCTGGATTGCCCTTCTTTCATATCAACAAGGTAACTCTCTTCTTTCCGTAGTCTCATGAGAATTGATGACAGACACAAAAATTAGGGCTGCAACCTTCAGCTGATAGATTAATTGATTTAACTGATTAATTGGCAGGGTCTAACTTTAAAACAAGAAGATAAATTGTGGATGGAAGTGCAATTCAAGGGCATACTTCTTTTTACAGACCATTTTAGTTGTAGTCTGTTATTGAAATAGGGAATGTAAAAAGGTAATAATAAGGATTGCCTTTTCTTATGACCGTGAGATATAGTTGTTTTTTAATTAAATTGTTAGCAATCTTACACTCTCTTCAATATTACCCAAAGCTACTACTGTAATTCTATAGCTATTCCACATTAATTGATTGACCCAACAGCTCAGCTAAGTTCAACTGGCAAATTATTGTAATCAATTGGCAGCCTTTACAAAGCCTGTTCTTATAGTAGCAATGAATAACATGCTTCTTCCTCACAACCATAAGAGATACTAGACACTGCCTCATCTTTCAGAGAAGACTGTTTCCCAGACATTCTATTTTTTCTACAGCTCCCTTTTCATAGTCAGTTCCGACAGCTTGCCCAGTCAGTTAATTTGTCTGAGTCAGATGGTCAGCTTCCTGTTTGATGCTAGATAAGCACAATTAGAAGACAGACCAGAAAACCTGAAGTATGTTAGGCACTTCAAACTTCTTTAGCCCTGTTTTCTGAAAAGAAAGGAATACAACTACAGTAGAAATTAATGTAGAATAACTAGGCTTTTATAATAGTGAACTATAACAGCCATTATGAGTTTCTGTAATTAAACATCACTGGCTAATCAGCTTCAGTGGGTTCTGATTTTCAGTATGCATGCATCATGACACAACTGATGACATTTAATTCTGCAATCTACAGCATGAACCATTAATCAGTGCTTTAGTGCTCCCCCAGAGTATTACTTACCAGGACATGTCATGTTGGCCCTTATCTATGGAACTGTTAAACTTTGTTTTTACATTTCTTGATTACAGAGAAAAATGATCCAGCAATTATTTAGCAGCTGTGGGTCAGGCTCTTGCTACATATGATTTCCCCACAGGAATCAATTGTCCTATTTTCATACAGCCGCTCGACGCACACAAACCTAACTACATTTTGAAGGGCTTCTACTGGAACACATACTTTAAAAAACAAAGTGCTTCAACATTATTTATAGCTGAATTCAGACCATAGCATTTGATACAAATAGAGCTGATCCTGGAGGAATCCTTCAACAGAAGGAAATGTTAAAGGAACACTTCTAGTTCCAATTCAATGTCAACTCTCCAAACATATCAAAAGTTTCAAATCTATTATTAACCCATCTGTTTAGATATAAAGCAGCATGCATCAGTGTAATACAGTCTGGACTCTTCTGATTTATCAACTAGCCACCTAGATGGGGAATGTGAACAGATAAGATATATCTCTTGACAAACCTGAAAAAAAAACCTGAAGAAAAGGCATTTGGGGGTTTTAAAAACTTAAAATAGAAGTAGTGCCTGTATTACTGAGAAATGAATCCTCTCAATAAGAAGAGGGGTTTGGATTTCTACCCTGCTTTTCTCAACTGTAAGAAGTCTTGAAGCAGCTTACAAACTCCTTCCCTTCTTTGCCACACAGCAGACACCATGTGAGGTAGGTGAGGCTGAGAGTTTGAAGAGAACTATGACTAGCACAAGGTCACCCAGCAGGCTTCAGGTGTAGGAGTGGAGAAACAAGCCAAGTTCACCAGATTAGTCTGCTGCTTATGTGGAGTGGAGAATCAAACCCAGTTCTCCAGATTAAAGTCCACCTGCTCATAACCACTACACCATATGGCCACATCAAGGTAATCATAACAGTATTGCCAGCATGCTAGCCTTGGGTTTTTTTCAGTAAAGAGAAGGGCAAGTTCCTTTCCAGGGCTGTCTTGTCTTTGGGGAAGGACTCAGCAGTACCAACAACTACTAAGCTACTTGCTACCTAATGCCCAGGTGCAGCTGCTTGCCACTGTTCAACATCAACTACGATATGACAGTGGTGTAGTGGTCACAGCTTCAGAAAATCCCGGCCTAACCTGTCATGGTAGTCACTGGATAAGGCAGTTACCCAGTGACTGGACCAGTCTCACACACACACTCTTAGCGTAACCAATCTTACAGGCTTGTTGCAAGTATAAAACAGAGGAGAACAGAATGATGTGAGTTGCTTCGAATTCCCACTGTGGAGAAAGGCAGGGTATAAATGAAGTAAATAAATAATAAGACAGTCAGTGTGGTAGAATGGTTAAGAGCAGTGAACTCTAATCTGAAGAATCAGGTTTGATTCTTCCACATGAGTGACAGGCTCTAATCTGGTGAACCAGGTTTGTTTTCCTACTTCTGCACAAGAAACCTGCTGGCTGACTTTGGGCAAGTCACAGTTCTCCTAGAATTCTCTCAGTTCCACCTACCTCACAAGGTGCCTGTTGGGGGAAGAGGACGGGAAGGAGTTTGTAAGCCACTTTGAGACACTTTATGGTTGAGAAAAGTGGGGTATAAATCCAAACTCCTCCTCCTCTAAATATTGCTAAAATGGGGGGGGGACGACAGATTAAAGGTTGAGTTGTGGGTGGAAAGGAGAAAAAGCAGAGAAAGGTGAGGATATGGGGACTGCCAGAAAGAGAAAAAGGTGGAGAGGGTATGGGAGTGTGAGGTCTCCAGCCCTGCAAGTCCTTGAGAGTTCTGCACTTCACAACTGTTCCCATCCTGGTAACCAACAGTGCACAACTGGGGGCCACTCAGTCCAGCCCACTGGCTGGAACCACACAGAATATTCTTGGGAAGAGGCTGAAAGAGGAAGGAAGGGGGACATTTAAAAGATAGGTTGGCTGGTGAGAAGGAGGGAAAGAAGGAAGCAGGAAAGGGAAAAAGGCTATAGACACCTTCAGGAAAGGTGAAAATAAAAAGGAGGAGGGAAAATTAGATATCCTCCTGCAAGCCCTTGTGGGTCCCCAGATTGCATGTTAATAATATGCATTCTGGAAAAAAAAAGAAACAAATACTTACTGCTTGTGGTGAGGTTATTTTCCCCAGGCTGTGGAAGAGGATCAACATCCTGAATTACTTGTAATACTCCCACAGTCCGGACTGGAGGATCTAGTGCTACAGAGCTTTCATTCACAGTTATGTCACTAGCTCCAGTAATTTGATTGGTTGGAGGTCCTCCTATAGATGCTTCAAAATCTGGAGGTATTTCATCCATGCAATCTGCATTTGGCTAAGGGGAACAGAAAAAATATATTAATGAGAATAGGAAGAAAGATGCTGAAAGGAAATGTTAGAGAAAGAAAGAAAAACAGTTTGCTTCCAAAAAGGAATAATCTTGATAATTTTATTTGTAATCCCCCAATTTGTGTAGTTTTATTTTTTGAGCATATATTTTGGCTTCTCTATAAACAGATGTCAAAATCAGGATAAAATCACTTGCATCTAATCTCAGACTCCAGTGTGGACACAGTACTGATGTGGAGGACACCTAGGTCCCTGGCTCATTCCAGCTGCCTGAATTATGAATATATGAATGGGTCCCACTTCGACTTCAAGCAATCACAATAACATCATCTAGAAATACGGTGGAAAGTGGCATCACACCACAACCAACTTATGACAATGCTGTAGCATCTTTCCAAGGCAAGAGATGTTCAGAGGTGGTTTGTCATTGCCTGCCTCTGTGTAGAACCCTGAATTTCCTTGGTAGTCTCCCATGCAAATACTAAGCACAGCCAGCTCGGCTTAGCTTCCAAGATCTAATGAGATCGGTCTAGACTGGGCCATCCAGGCCAGAGCCATATAGCAATAATACCCAACATTGGAATGTCCACATTAAGAACTAAATATTCCAGGAACCACATATGTTGTGCAATGTTTCACTCCAGAAAATTACATAAGAAGCCAAAGAGAGAGAATAACAAGGAAAAGTAGCTTCAGGGCAGGACCAGCTCTCAAGGAAGAGGGTTCAAAAATATCCAGGTGGTAGGTAACCTACATGATAACGCCAAAGAGGAGTCCAGAAAAGAGGTGAGAGTACATAATGTTTGCCAGAAATGTTACTTTTCTGTTCACAACACAGTGTTAGGGATGGATAAGCTCAATACAGTAAAAGACTCTGGCTCCAGCCAAAACATCGGGTTCTTTTCTGTCATATTTTGAAATGTGGGAAGAAGGCCCAGTGAGCTAAAGGGTCTTGTGAACTTCTCAGTATAAGAAATGGAAGGAGAAGTATTCTAGGTGAGGAAAAGATTTCTAAAGGCAGTGATAGTTACTTTACTGAGCTGGATTTTCAGCTGGAAATTTAAACTAGTACAAACTGAAACAGTATGAATAAGAGATTGTTAACAGAAAATACAAGTGTGAACATAGAATGTTGGTACTTCAGAATCTTTTGGGTCTAAGCACAACTTGAAAGAGCCTGATTAATACAATGATACTAGGCATGTTTAGGCTTCTCTCACTGGAATGCTCTCATTTCTCAGTAAGTGGAAAGCGCTGATTTTTTTGAGATCAGGTACAGTCCTTTTCACTTTGCTGTTCGCTGGGGAAATGGCCAGAAATCCTAGTTCTTGTGTCCATGCCACTTTAGCTTGATGCCTTCTATAATGCCTTTCACTTTCACTTGGATGACAGAGGCTGGTCTGATTCATCAGATTTCAACAGTTAAGATGGGTCAGTTGTGGTTAGCACTTTCACGGGAGACCACCAAGGAATTCTACAGTCACTATGCAGAAGAACTCTATGGTCGAATCCCCACTACCATCTTAGCCAGGTTTCAGAACACAAACGACCTCAAACCTGGTTAGTTTGTGTTCTGAAACCTGGCTAAGACGGTAGTGGGGATTCGACCTATGTTAGATCATTCTCTGTTAATCTCTTGTCTTGGAAATCTTATGGGGTCACCATAAGTCGGCTGTGACTTGATGACAATTTACACACACACATAATGCCTTCCATCAAATTTTGTTGGTGCCTTAGCTGTGTCCCTTCTTGGAGGGAAATATCCTGACCACAGTCAGTTATCCATGCTTTAATAACATCTACACTAGAGAAACAGTTTGCCATATGTGGGCCTGTCTTTAAACTTTTATTTCCTCCATTCCCCCTGTTCTTAGACCAAGATCATGAATCTTAAATAAGACCAATATCCAAAAACACCTCTCTTCAACTCCTCTCTTCAGCCTCTCAAAAACAAGCAACAAAGTAAGAAAATTAAGGATTAGTGTCCTCTAAGAGGAATTGAATGCTGCTTTTAACAACCTTTTGGAAACTTCAGCTAGTGCACAATGTAAGGGCCGGATTGTTAACTGTAACTTATGTATGTAACTGGCACTTGCTACTGTGAAATATGACCTTCCTCCTCTGTGTTAAAAGATCAATTACTTCCACTTTATTTTCAGGCTCGATTCAGCGGACTGCATTTTAACCTCTAAAAGCTTGAACAACCTGAGGCCTGCGTAGCTAAATGGCTATCTTCTTCCACATGGATCTGCTTGATAAGATAATCATTTAAGGCTCTCTATGTCTACGCCCTTTCAGAGATTACGGGGGCAACTACCAGAGGGAAGGCTTAGGCCTGTAACTGATACAGGTCTGCAACTGAATTAAATAATAGTTAACATTGACTTCTTGTCCTAGACTTGTTGAGTCTTGCACTCTAATATCTATTAGCTGCCATGAGTCTTTGTAATTACACCATCAATAATACCAGGTTGTATTCATGCCTGCAATACAGCCCTTAAATTAAAACAGAATCATATGGTTCATGTAGCAAATGCCCTTGCTCTTATGAACTTCCTTAACAGTATTTGTGAAAAAATATTCAGACGAGATCTTCAACAGGGAGAACTTATTGCATACTATGCAGATGCTTGCTTTGAAATTTCAAATAATTTGAAAATGGTAGTCATGGAAAGGCTACTTCAAGCATTCCATGGGATGGCATCCTTACCGGAATCCCTAGTGCTTTTAAGATGTTCATTTTACACATAGGGCAGGTACGATGGTCTAGCAGCCATGGATCTACACAAGATTTGTGAAAGAGATGCCTGCAAGGGAAAGTCATGACATTTATTTCAGATCTGTCTCTATATGAGTTCTTTTCTCCACTCCACTGAGATAGTTTGTTTACAAAAAATGCTCAAATGTATCTTGGTATAATAGGATCAGAGGGTCAGAATTGTGTAGTGGTTAAAGTATTGGACTAGGATTTAGGTAACTTTAGTTTAAATCCCCACTCTGCCATGAAAGCCTATTGGGTGACTTTGGGCCAGTTTCAGCCTTGATCTGGCAACATTTGGATGGGAAAACCCTATAGGGTCATCAGAAGTCAGCTGTGATTTCCTGGTAAACCCCCCCATGCCCCCCAAAAGTATAAAGACATGTCTGTGCAGGAGACAAAACAAACCTACTAAAAAACCCTTTTGTTGAAAAATAGAGGAGTTTAGATTTCAGTACATTTGAGCGGACAACGCCCGGCTTGTGGTTTCAAATGTTAAACTAGAAGACTAGCACTTTAAATGAAAAATACTGAGAGAGCCAGGAGAGTTACCACAACAAATGTTTGCAGACAATATACTAACAAATAACTTTTGTCCCATTCATTTTCAGGGAAATATGGAAACTTACATCCCAACCTAACCTACTCTTATGATTGGTCAGAAAATAAAATGGAGAAGTAAACAGTGTCTGTCAGTCAGTCTGAGTTACTTGGAAAAAAGCAGTATAAAGATGTAGTTAGTAAATAAATACACAGTTTACAATTCAATCTGATGGACAGTATTACCTGAAATCAACTCTGCATAGGATTCCATTGTTAACTGCAAATTTTCATATAGGTTAAACTACCTGCCTATGCTGAACCTGCTGGTATTTTAGAATAATTTGTCTGTTAAATCCAGTGTAATATGTAATCTAAAATGTTTGCCATAACTTTCTGTGCTGTGTGTGTGCACTTGCTAAAATATTAGAGTCCACAGCTGAAGTCTAAAATAGGCTAAAATATATATCCTTTTACCAAGTTAGCATGCAAGCCTTATCTGCTCCACTAGCTTTAAGTACCATCCTAAGTAGAGTTATACTCTTCTAAAACCATTGATCGCAATGGCCTTAGATGGGTGCCCATCAGCTTAAGTTGGCACTATAAGAAACTATATACATAAAGTGTAGAAACGCTAAGTTATTCCATTGGAAGTAAACAAGCCACATTATTGACTTAAAAGGCAAAGCAATGCAGTTAAGTGGGCCAAGGACTCGTCCTATTATCTTGATTTAATTTTTGAAAGTGCATAAAGATATTGTAGTGATGCACTGCTGACCCAGCAGCACCGTGGTAGAACGTTGGG
>NW_025949889.1:0-10793 GCF_021028975.2 Sphaerodactylus townsendi
CTGGCTCCACCCCCAAATCTCCAGGAATTTCCCAACTTGGAGTTGGCAACTGTACTGCTGGAGCACATTCAAGCTCCTTTGTATTACCTAGAACAGGTAAATGCTGCTTTCTTGGTTTGTTGCCACATGGTCTTGGTACGCGAAGGTGCTTCGTACAGTCAGAGGTCAACTAGCTGCAGACTTGGATGACCAATTGATTCTTCCCCCTGACGTTTTAAAAAGGCGTGCCTGTAATTGCCAGGGGACAGCTCACAGCTCACATATAGTTGGAGGCATCTCTTTTCTTAACAGGCGCTTTCCCAAAAGTTTCGGTGGTTACCTAAAACGCCGGACATAAAAACATAAAACTCTGGACGTAAAAACATACTTTTTATGGATGGCCTCGGTGAAGGCTTTGATGGGAATTTGGCTTGTAGGCGTTTGTTGGCGTCTGGTTGTGGGTTGCACTCGGTGTCCTGATGCATCTCGCGTTGCAAAGACGCCCAAATGATTGTCTCCTTTGCATCTGTTGAGTGTTGACAGTTTGTCTGTTGATTTTTAAATTTTATTAGTCTAATTAAATCTTCTTCAATTTTCCTATGCTTAAAAACTCCTAAAAATTAGAGTCATCTCTTTAGTAATAATGACTGAGTTAATTGTTATTCGTTTCTTAATTATTGGTGTGGTTTTATTGGGGCTGGGTAGTTTTCCATTTATAACTTTTAATGTGCTGCTATTGCTTTGATGTTGCTTGCTAAGACTATCTTTGTATGTAATGTCTTGCTGCTCCAGAAAGAATGTTCAAGATGACTTAGTAGAAACAATAAAAATGCAATAAAACAACATATGCTACAGGTTCCGCTGCATTTTGTACTGTAGCCAGCGAGGTATAGTGGTTAAGAGCTCCAACCTGGAGAACCAGGTTTGATTTCCCATTCTCCCACAGGAGTGGTGGTCACTAATCTTTATTAATATTATTATTTGATTTAATAAGCCACTGAAGCGGACTCAAAGGGGCTAATAATATAGGTGAAATACGATTTATAAAAATCATAAAACACAAATGATAAAACTCACATAAAGATAACGCTGAAAGCAAATCAGAGTAGGTTAATCTAGTGAACCAGGTTTGTTTACCCACTCCTACACATGAAGCCTGCTGAGTGATCTTGGGCTAGTCACAGTTCTATTTGAACTCTCTCAGCCCCGGGGATACGTGTCAAGCAGGCCATCTGGAGAGTGACATAAAGCGGCCTTATTCCCGGTTAGTTGGTTAGCTGGCTGGCTAGCTGGAGTCCACCCGCCTGTTTTCCTGTTCCCCGTAGCTGTAGCCAACACGTGGTGAATGGTTAAGAGCAGGTGCACTCTAATCTGGAGAACCGGTTTTGATTCCCTCTCTGCCACTTGAGTTGTGGAGGCTTGCCTTGTGAACCGGATTAGCCTGTGCACTCCAACACAAGTCAGCTGGGTGACCTTGGGCTAGTCACAGTTCTTCGGAGCTCTCTCAGCCCCACCTACCTCACAGGGTGTTTGTGGTGCGGTGGGAAGGCAAGAAGATTGTAAGCCCCTTTGAGTCTCCTTATAAATCCAAACTCCTCCTCCTCCTCCTCCTCCTCCTCTTCTTCTTGTTCTTCTTCTTCTTGTTCTTCTTCTTCTTGTTCTTCTTCTTCTTGTTCTTCTTGTTCTTCTTCTTGTTGTTCTTCTTCTGTAGATTTTTTTTGCCCAGAACATTGGCACTTGCTTCCTTTCCTCTGCATTCCAAAGCAGGAAGAGGAAGAGCTACATCATGCACATATATACCTCTTTGTGCACCTCTGTGCATTTCAAGGGAAGGGGAGTTGTCCCTTGACATATACATACAATCTTGAGCCGTAGAATTGAGCTGCTAGAATATTCATGACCGCTTAGTCAGACTGTAAGCTGACTCTTACAGCCAGTAGCTAAGGAGGCGTCAAATGCAGGTGCCTGTATTTGCTTTTTCATTTTTCATTCTCTGACTTTCTGGCCACCCCTCCCCACCTCCCCTGCAAAGCTCTGTGTGTTCTGCGCGGAGTTACCTCATTTCTCTCGCAGGGAAGAGCAATATGCACACTAACCCTTCAGCCAAAGCTGGCTTTAGCTTGGCAAATAGATAGGAAATTAGCTGAGAATTTTGTGCTTATCCTCCTGCCGAACAGGATTTTCTTTTCTGTGCGACGATGCCTTTCTCTCCCCTGCGTTGATTTCGGCTGTGACTTGCAAAGTCCCGTCGTCTTCTAAGATTTTACATTTTGAAAATGGTTTCACAAATGACAGTGAAACATATATACAGTGGTGGCGAACCTTTGGCACTCCAGATGTTATGGACTACAATTCCCATCAGCCCCTGCCAGCATGGCCAATGGGCTGATGGGAATTGTAGTCCATAACATCTGGAGTGCCAAAGGTTCGCCACCACGGATATATGATGTTTTCTCTGACTGTTTAGAAAACACAGTTCTTGACTGAAAGGTTGGGGCTTTGGATGTATTTGCCTCCCCTCCGCCCTGTCACCTTGGGGATTAAATTTGGGATTTCCAGCCTGCAAAAGCTTATGCTGTAACCCTGAGGGATTGCTCCACCAGATACCCAGCTGGATATTAGAATCTCCCTTCCTCTAGAACAGTGGTGGCGAACCTATGGCACGGGTGCCAGAGGTGGCACTCAAAGCCCTCTCTGTGGGCACGCACAAACAGAGTGCCCCCTTCACATATCTAGGCTGGCCTGGGCCGCTGGGCTCAATTATTAGCATTAAACCTAAGACCTAGTTTTGGGGAAGCAGTGTAGGTAACCCTGCTAAGCACTGTTAAACCCCACTGATTTTCATGCAAAGAACTAAAGCGCAATCCTTTACCTGGGAGTAAGCTTTCTTTCCCTTTCTCTGTTAATCTACAAGCGCAATCCTTTACCTGGGAGTAAGCTTGGTTGCTGGCAATGGGGCTTGCTTCTGAGTAAACCCTCCTAGGGTCGTGATTCACCCGTTCAAAGCGTTGCACAGTTGCTTCAAAGCAAAGCCACCAACTAGCACCAAGCTTGCTCCCGAGTAATGCACGCCTCGGAGCCAACCATTTTTTCTAAACTAAAATCTCAGTATTCAGGTTAAATTGCCGTGTTGGCACTTTGCGATAAATAAGTGGGTTTTGGGTTGCCGTTTGGGCACTCGGTCTCGAAAAGGTTCGCCATCACTGCTCTAGAACATAGTTGTCAAACTTGTCGCCCTCCAAATGTTATAGACTACAGTTTCCATCATCCGGGAAGGATGGAAACTGTAGTCCATAACATCTGGAGGGCTGCGAGTTTGACACCTGTGCTCTAGAACAGGGGTCTGCAAACTACGGCCTCCAGATATTCATGGACTACAATTCCTATCAGCCCCTGCCAGCATGGCCAAATGGCAGGGTTGATGGGAATTGTAGTCCAGGAACATCTGGAGAGCCATAGTTTGCAGGACCCTGCTCTAGAAGACTATTGGATCATACTTCCTGCCTTGACTATCAGCAGCATTTTAGGGGATTCTGGGAGGGAGAGTTTTCTCCGAGCACCTGCTACTTGAGAGTCCGTTTCACTGGAAGCGCCAGGCACTGGACTTTGGACTGAACTTGCTTGCAATACCTTTAACATGTAAAAATAAACAAAGTCGCCGTCTTAATGATATCTCTCCACGCTTCCATTGTGTACACTCCTGAGCAGCTGGTCCATATGTTCCGTAGGTTCCTTCAACCGAGTTGCCAGCATTCAAAATTAGTTATGTAGAGTCTGGAGGTGCCTTTTGTGTGGAAGTATTTGTGTAGAATAGCAGTACTATTCTGAATAGCCATACTAATGGTAACCCTTCCACAGACCACTAGGCACTGTACCCTCTTGTTAATGTCTGCAAGTCATGATCATGCCACAGAGCAGCGTGGTACAGTGGTTAAGAGCGGAGGGCTCTCATCTGGAGAACCGGGTTTGATTCCCCACTCCTACACAGGAAGCCTGCTGGGTGACCTTGGGCTAGTCACAGTTCTTTCTGAACTCTCTCAGCCCCACCTACCTCTCAAGGTGACTGTTGTGGGGAGAAATTTGTAAGCCACCTTGAGTCTCCTTACAGGAGAGAAGGCAGGGTTTTAATCCAAACTGTTCTTTTAAGAGGGCAGTCCTTATTTTTTTTATTTGTTTAAAACATGTATTAGCGGCCGTTCTTCCGTTGTGGATCTGAAGGCAGCTTACAACAAAGATAAAGCAAACCTAAAATAAAATAACATTAAAATAATTAAAAACCAGAATTTAAAGTCATAGCCCAGGGCTGTTATTCAGACTTAATGAAAAGTGGAGCTAAATGAAACTCTCTTATCGCTTATCAGATGCACATACAATTTTTAAGAACCCATGTGTGTTAGGCACGAGACGTAATTGAACTGCTATTTTATCCTGTCTTTGGCTACCACAGACACTTGTGCATAGAAGTTGCAAGTCATGATCATGCCACAGAGCAGCGTGGTATAGTGGTTAAGAGCGGAAGACCTGGCAATCCTAAACATAGGTGTGGGGAAACGGCATATCTAGGTACAAAGGTACGGTGACCAGACGTCCCGCTTTTGGTCCCGTGCCATAGGTTCGCCACCACTGTGCTATTTTATCCTGTCTTTAGTTACCACAGACACTTGTGCATAGAAGTTGTCAAGTACTTGGGTCTTTTGACAGCCTGGTGAGTTCAGTGTGCTGTCTTGAGAATCAGTCCCCAGGCATAAATCCAAGGGCCACACCTGAAGACCTGGCAATCCTAAACATAGGTGTGGGGAAACGGCGAATCTAGGTACAAAGGTACATCCTCGAAGCTACCATGATTTGAAGGCAGAGACCTTCGTGCATTCTCACTGCCATGGAAAAAAACCTTACACAAATTTGTGACCAAACTACCGGGAAGGCAGTTGCTATAAATAGAAGGAGAGACTCCGGGGAAGAAACAGAAGACATTAGAACAAAGACAGAAAGAAACCAGAACTGACAAGAGCCAACAGGTCTGTTCTCTTTGATTAATTTGGAGAACTTTGTTTACAAAAGCAATGGAACGTGAATCATTTCTCTGCTCTCTATCTGGCTGTCATCAGATTAATTCAAATTATATGTCTCGTTTCCTTTAAGCCTAGCATCTTGGAAAGAACTCTGAAGGCAAAGAAGGGGGTGAGGGAAAATCTGAAGATGGACGTGATGCTCGCTGTCACTTCAGTCTCATTTTTGGTGCTGTCTTTTGCAACACGTTTTTTGGGGCTTTTTCTGAAAGCAGCGTGAGGGGGGAAAACCCTCTCATGTAGGTGAAAATGGAGGTGGAAGGATACGTTTCTTGAGTGGATGAATCATGCCTGCAGCATGCAGCTCTTGGGGAAAAAACACCCATCCCAAAGGGTGCCAGTCTTTTTCTGTCTTCAAAAAGAAAGATAAGATATTTTGTCTGTATCTGTATTCTGTGTTTACTTTATAAAAGGGAAGGAATTTGCCTGAAAGCTACGCCCTATGAATGAGGACTGCAAATGCCTCATAACAGGCAGATATTGGCATCTCTTCAGCTGCAAAGGGAAGAAAACATGCTCAGAGGTGGTTGCAGAGTAATAGGTTTCTTCTTGGGGATTCTGGGAGGATGAGTAAGAAACTTGGGGGCGGGGGGGACAGAGTCCAGAATCGGGGAGGGAATTATTTCACATAATTATGGGTTAATTTTTTTTGGTTTTGCTTGGCTGAAAATTGTGAGCATCCCCGTCGAACACTTGAAAATGCAGATTGAATGTGTTCCCGTTTTGTAAGCTGCTGCGGGCATTGTAGAAACGTGGAATATAAATATTTTAAGCAAATAATGGTCGTAAATTACGTCGAGCGAAGTACTGACAAATTGTGTGAGATTGCACATGAATGCTTATGCGCGTGCAGTCCTGACTTTCTCCTGCCAGTCTGACCCCAGAGGTGGGTCAGTCTGACCCCAGAGGTGGGATCCAGCAGGTTCTCACAGGTTCCCGAGAGTCGGTTACTAATTATTTGTGTGTGCCGAGAGGGGGTTACTAATTGGTGATTTTGCCACGTGATTTTTGCCTTAGTTACGCCCCTCCTCTCAGCAGTAGCGCACAGAACTTGAAGCAGTCTAGCAGGAGGTGCACCGGCGTGCGTGGCAGCCTGCGTCTGCGTGCATTCGTTTCCTGTCCAAGGACCAGTGCAGCTGCTGCGTCCTTGCCACAGCCCCGTCCAGGAATGCCCTGCCCCCGAAATGCCCAGCCACGCCCCTGTTGTGTCCTGCCCAGCCCCATTTGAGCTACGCTGCAGTTTGAATCCCACCACCATGGGAACCTGTTACTAAAAATTTTGGATCCCACCACTGCCCCCTCCCCCCCAGCCAAAACCTAACCTTTCCAGAGGGGAGGGCGGGAGTAACGTGCTGTGAGGGATAGCTGTTTAAACAGAGGAGGGACACTGCAGAGGCTTTTCTATATCTTACGAAGTTCTCATGTTTCTTGAGAGACCAGGACTTCATCATAGGCACGTGGTTTTGATCCTCCGTGTGGCACGCCAGCCAATTCTGCTTTGTGATTACAGTGAGTCGGGAGAAACGGTTTCCGCCTCCTCACCCAGCCACAATGTTTTTCATGTTCTCAAACGACCCCATGGAGCCACTATATCAGTGGTGGCAAACCTTTTCAAGTCCGAGTGCCCAAATTGCAACCCAAACCCCACTTATTTATCGCAAAGTGCCAACCTGGCAATTTATCCTGAATACCGAGGTTTTAGTTTAGAAAAAGCGGTTGGCTCCAAGGCGTGCGTTTACTCAGAAGCAAGCCCCATTGCCAGCAACCAAGCTTACTCCCAGGCATTGGATCGCGCTTTAGTTCTTCGCGTGAAAATCAGCGAGGTTTAACAGCACTTAACAGGGTTGCCTACACTGCTTCCCCAAAACCAGGTCTTAGGTTTAATGCTAATAATCGAGCCCAGCGGCTGAGGCCAGCCTAGATGTGTGTGTGTGGGGAGGGCGACTCTGTTTGCCCGTGCCCACAGAAAGAGCTCTGAGTGCCACCTCTGGCACCTGTGCCATAGGTTCGCCACCACTGCACTATATGATCCACTGAGAAATTACATTGCTTATATTGCTATAGTTAATTTTTGGAGTGGAGCTGATAGGGTTCATACGGTAGAGTCTGAGGAGGACATCAGAACTGTGTGGGGGTGGTGGGGGTGAAGGTGTGTGGTGGGAGTGAAGGGGAGGGAGGGCTGAAGTTGCACCTGTGTATGGGATGCACAAAACTCGATTTGTCTGGTAGGGTCCTCATCTTGTCCTTGTTTATGGAGGAGAAGTTGATCTATGGCTACCGATCTTGATCCTCCTTGATCTGAGATTGCAAATGCCTTTGCAGACCAGGTGCTCAGGAGCAGCAGCAGGAGAAGGCCATTGCTTTCACTTCCTGCATGTGAGCTCCCAAAGGTATCTGGTGGGCCTACGAGTAGCACAGTGCTGGACTAGATGGACTCTGGTCTGATCCAGCAGGTTCTTTCTTATGTTCTTATGTCTGTAGGGTCCTCCTCTTGTCCCCTGGCAACAAGAGGGAAGTTACCTTACAATGACCATCAGCCACAGCAGTCCAGTAAGTTTTGAGCAACACTGGCACTCTTGAACTCTGGTTTTGGTTGCCACAGACTCTATAGACTCAAATGTGACGGTGATTTGAGAGTCAAGAAAACGTGGCGAGCAGGGTAGGTTTTTGAGCATACTGCCTGCAAAGATTGTAGTGTCATTAATTCTTGCTTGGTTTGATGAGAACGTTCATGCTTGCTCGCCTTCCCCATACTTGTTCCCCTGATTCACCCTGACCCAAGGGGTGCCCCTAAGCCAGTGGTGGCGAACCTATGGCACTCCAGTGCGGGGTGCGTCGGCATAAACAATGCTGATGCACCCCCCCGGAACCGTTCGCACGGAGGGTGGCAGGCGTCGTCGTAACCTTCACACAGACATTGCTTCCTCTCCTAAGGTTGCCACTCTCCTAAGGTTGCTTTTATGCACACACATTTGTATTTTTAAGGACTATGAGGGTTTTCTTTCATTCATCTGGTTGCATGGGCACTCAACAGATATACCACTCCTTTAGAGGTACAATTTGTGAAATTCCTTAATTCTTGCTGCTTTCCATCAATTGGATGTATGAATTCTTGGATGTTAACATGCAAACTTGCAGTTCTTCCATTTAAAGTGACTCAAGGATGGATCTTTTTAACCAAGTAGCTGCTTTTTAAATAGAAGTGTCAGCGTGGTCTTTAAAATTGGAGGTTCTTTAAAAGCAAATAATAGGTTTGTGTTCGTAATCAGGGAGCTAAAGGCCTGGTTTACAGTCTCACATTTGATGTAGGGAATGAGGGGGAGGCAGAGGTGGCGATAAACATGGGAAGAATATGTACTCCAGTTATGTGCCCTTAAGAGCCGATTGTGTAGTGAGTGTTTAAGCCAGAAATATGCACAGTACCCTATTCGTATCAAACAGCCACTGCACATTTCAACATGTTTACAGGTAGCAGATACATTTGGAATACACAGTTGGATACCCCAGGCATAACTGCAAATGATTTGATGGACTGTGCTAGAACCTACGAGGAGGGGTCTGAAGGAATAAAGAAGGGGGGCATTACACAGGTGTTACGGGAGGCAGTTTGGTTGCATAAGATATGGCCGGAGGTGGGATCCAGCAGGTTCTCACCAGTTCCCGAGAGTGGGTTACTAATTATTTGTGTGTGCCGAGAGGGGGTTACTAATTCGGTTCGCTTTTCCACCTCCACGCCCTCGCCTCCCCGAGAGGCATCCTCCCTTTGAACGTGAAGGTTGCATATCGCAATTGCGACTAATAATGTCGCTCCCTGAACTGGCTTAATCCCTTTCAGGTACTGCAATTCATGGATTCTCAGCCTTTCGTACCTTTTATCTCACCAGTCTCTATCAAAGAACCTGTGTGTTTCACCATTGCTGTGTTCAGATTTGTGAGTTGGGGCATTTTCTATAATGTGATGATGAATTAGAAATGACCTGGTGCAAAAAATTTTTTGGGGGTCGTGGTGGGGTGGCTGCCCATGGGGGGGCATCCAACTCAGATTTTGCCCAGGGCTCAGGTTTGCCTAGGTACGCCTCTGCCCCCTTTGCTGAGGGGGGGGCTGGCAAGGGAACCTGTTACTAAAATTTTTGGATCCCACCACTGGATAAGGCAAGTGAGAAGGGATAGGCTCATTTGAACGAGAGGAAACCGCCAGATAGTTAAGGATGATAGAACTGGATTTAGTTGAAGCTTGCTGGCAGGGTGTTTTGGAATGCGAATATCCAACAAGGCCATTGAGATCTTTGAAGGTAAATACAAGGAGTGTGTGTGGGGTCTGGGAGTGGACAGACTCAGGCCTCTTCTGCACATGCAGAATAATGCACATTCAATCCACTTTCACAATGGTTCAGATGTGGATTTTGCTATTCCGCACAGTAAAATCCAGCTCCAAAGTGCATGGAAAGTGCATTATTCTGCATGTGTGGAAGGGACCTCAGTCTGGGTGAGTTGGTTTTTCCTGAACTTCTTCTACATTAGGATGTTGTGTCGCTTGAGAAGAGAATGAACACGAGTCTGTTCTTATTTGGCAAGGACTCCAATGGAAACGTACGCAGCACCTGTTATACTTAATCTGGACTAAGTGCAACGTGAAGAAAAGAACTTCCTTTTGCTCTGCCAGGTTCAAACGGAGGCCTGCTGCCGAGGCCACAAAAAGGGCATTATTTACCACTTGACCTGGCAACAAAAAATTAGATGGCAATTTCAGCAGCACTTGGAAATATTTTTGCCCCGGGCAGTCAGTTGGATGAATGAAGTGGGCTGCCTCCCAGAAGCCTTTGCAAGCAGGGAGTTCAGAGCTGGAATATGACCCTGGTCACTTTTTACGCCGGAGGGGAAACTGGGAAAATTCCCTGTGACCCACAAAGCCGACTTCTCTGTTGGCCTCTTAGGAAGGCTGAGTTATACTTTATTGAAAAATTGCAAACTTGAGAGGTTTCCTCTCCCCTGTTGGCTCCAGCTATGCTTGCCTAAGCGTTTGAACGGCCCCCAGCTGAATTGGTTTTTTCTTTCTTTTCTCCTCTACCTTCTCCTCTGCAGGTTGGGACCCAAATAGCCCTGCCCCAGAAATAGGTCTTGTTTAGCAGGTAAGAGAGCGGGGAAGTCTTTGCTTCGAATTTCACCTTTTGCCACGGAGTCCTTAGGCAGCCTTAGGCAACTATAAGCAGCAGTGGTGTAGGAGGTTAAGAGCTCGTGTATTTAATCTGGAGGAACCGGGTTTGATTCCCAGCTCTGCCTCCTGAGCTGTGGACGCTTATCTGGGGAATTCAGATTAGCCTGTACACTCCCACACACGCCAGCTGGGTGACCTTGGGCTAGTCACAGCTTCTCGGAGTTCTCTCAGCCCCACCCACCTCACAGGGTGTTTGTTGTGAGGGGGGAAGGGCAAGGAGATTGTAAGCCCCTTTGAGTCTCCTGCAGGAGAGAAAGGAGGGATATAAATCCAAACTCCTCCCCCTCCCCCTCCCCCTCCCCCTCCCCCTCTTCCTCCTCCCCCTCTTCCTCCTCCCCCTCCCCCTCCTCCCCCTCCTCCTCCTCCTCCTCCTCCTCCTCCTCCTCCTCCTCCTCCTCTTCTTCTTCTTCTTCTTCTTCTTCTTCTTCTTCTTCTCTCTCAAGTCTCTGTATGTCTCCATGTTTGTGTTCAGGTGTATTATGCATACTGTATACCTCATAATTAAGCTTGCCACATTCCCCCCCCCCCCC
>NW_025949890.1:0-10787 GCF_021028975.2 Sphaerodactylus townsendi
ATTTATGCACGTCTCTGAGATTTTTAGTAGACAAATACACCCAAGCGCCCACACGCAGAGGGAAATCTGAGCGGTGTTTATCCGCTTGCAGCTTTTGGGAATCCTTAGCCTGTTGTAAGGCGGTCTGGACCGATTTCCACCCCTCGGCTAGGGATGAAATCCATTGTTGAAACTCTGGAGGGTCCAAAGCTGTCGCGGGTAGTTGTGGCAACGGTGGGAAGGAGCGACCAGACACAATTTCAAAGGGGTTTTTCTTTGTACTGCTATGAACCGCATTGTTATAGGCGTATTCCGCAAACGGGATGAGCTCGCACCAATTGTCCTGGTGGTAGTTGGTGTAACAACGTAAATACTGCTCTAGGGTTCTGTTCGTTCTCTCCGTCTCACCGTCACTTTGAACGTGGTAGGGGGCGGCGACCGCCGGGGTGGCCCCCAACAACCCCAAAAACGCCTTCCAGAACTTTGAAATGAATTGGGGGCCGCGGTCGGAGACCACCTTAACGGGGGCGGAATGTAGACGGTAAACATGTTGAATGAACAGCCGTGCTAACTTAGGAGCGGAGGGGATGGAAGCACACGGAATAAAATGGGCTTGTTTAGAAAATAAGTCCATCACCACCCACAAAACCGTGTTGCCATGACTGTCGGGCAAATCTGTAATAAAATCCATGGAGATGACTTCCCAAGGGCGGGAGGTCACCGGGAGAGGTTTCAACAGCCCATGGGGCTTTCCTGGAATGGTTTTGGCTTCTGCACAAACCGAGCAACCTTTAATATACGCCTCAATGTCCTTGCGCATTGCGCGCCACCAGAACTGACGGCGGGCTAAATGCAGAGTTTTCAGAAAGCCAAAATGTCCAGCCGAGCGGGCATCGTGGCAGGCTTCAAGAACCTGCTTGCGGAGGGGGGGAGGCACGTACCAACATTCCCCCCTCCGCCAAACTCCATTCTCCAAACGCAATTGGGAGTCACTTTCCTCCGCTGGAGGCTCGTGCAGCCCCGCCTCCTCGAGTTCCCGCAGGAAAGGAGAGACGAGACTAGGAATGGGCGGTGGAGGAGGAGTGGACGTTTGAGATCGGGTGACAGCCAGCCCCAACTGGGAGGGGGAGAGAACAGTGCGTGGAATGTCTCGTAAGGCAGCTCCACCCCCCTCCCCGGGTAGGCGCGAGAGCGCGTCAGCCAGTTTATTGGTTTTCCCGGGGAAAAAATGGACTGTAAAAGAGAAACGAGAAAAGAAATCGGCCCAACGGAGTTGTTTTGCGGACATCTTGAGGGGGGTGGAAAGAGCGGCCAGGTTTTTGTGATCCGACCAAACCTGAAAGGGGTGTTTAGCCCCCTCCAGCCAGTGGCGCCAAGTGGAGAGTGCTACTTTGATGGCCGCAGTCTCTTTATCCCCTACAGTCCAGTTGAGTTCAGCACCAGAGAATTTCTTAGATAAATAAGCACATGGAACCAGCCTACCATCTTTATTTTTCTGCAACAGGGCTGCCCCAAGTGCTTTGTCCGAGGCATCCACGTGAACCACAAACGGGAGATCTGGGTCTGGGTGCTTTAGGATGGGTTCGGTGGTAAAAGCAGACTTTAAGAGTTGAAAGGCTGTTTGACACTCTTCAGACCAGGAAAGGGGGGCCCCGGGCTTGGCGGACAGTGGATCCTTACCCTTAGTGCGTAAGAGGTCTGTGAGAGGGAGGGTCAGTTCAGCGAATTGGGGTATAAAGTCACGATAGAAATTAGCAAAACCAAGAAAAGATTGGAGTTCTTTGCGGTTGGTGGGGGCAGGCCATTGGAGGACCGCGTCAATTTTAGCAGGATCCATTTTCAAGCCCTCGGGCGAGATCCGGTAACCCAAGTAGTCAATGGAGGTCTGGTGAAAACAGCATTTGGAGAGTTTGGCAAAGAGAGAGTTGTCGAGCAAGCGTTTCAATACCTCCCGAACCAATGTTTCATGTTCTTCTATGGTTTGTGAATAAATTAAAACGTCATCTAAGTATACCACAACTCCCTTGTATAATAAATCATGGAGAACTTCGTTGATAAGGGCCATAAAAGCCCCGGGGGCCCCACTTAACCCGAATGGCATTATCAAGTATTCAAACTGTCCAAACTTTGTGTTAAACGCAGTCAAGTGTTCATAGCCTTCAGCAATTCTGACCCTGTAGTAAGCTTCTCTCAAGTCCAGTTTAGTAAAAATGCGCCCTTTGCCCAGTGCATCTAAAAGGTCCTTGATCAAAGGCAAAGGATATTTATTAGACAGGGAGACTGCATTGAGACCTCGATAATCTGTGCAAAGCCGTAAAGACCCATCTTTTTTCTTCACAAACAAAACGGGAGCAGCGTGTGTGTGTTTGGTAGCCCGTCGTATGAACCCGCGAGCGAGGTTCTTATCCAAGAAGGCACGAAGTTCCTTCTCCTCATTGGGACTCATGCGGTAGATTCTACCTTTGGGCAGTTGCGCCCCTGGTTGTATAACGATCTTGCAGTCAGTGTCTCTATGGGGTGGCAACTGATCGCATTCTTGCTCCTGAAAAACTCTGGCTAGATCATGGTACGCCGGTGGGATGCCAATAGAATCGGGAGCAATCGCTGATGAAGCCAGGGAGGGGTGTGTGTAAGGAGAAGTTGGGTTTTCCCCCCAATTCATGTGTTCACCGCAGGGAGGGTCAGTGAATTCTAAGATCCGTTCTTTCCAAATGAACTTTGGTTCATGTAACAATAACCATGGCATGCCCAAAACTATGGAGTGTTTGGCCACTGGCGCCAAAATAAAACTAATTTTCTCCCAATGGTCGGCGCAACGGAGGAGAACCGGTTGTGTTTTGAACTGGGCCGGTCCTTCGTTCCCGAGGGGGCTGCCGTCCATTTGGGTGAATGGTATGGGCTTAGCCAGGGGAATTTGGTCCAAACCTAGCTCCTCTGCCACCTGGGGCCGCATTAAGCAATGGGAGCAGCCAGAATCCACAAGGGCCGAGGCTATAATGCGAGTGTGTTTAGCGGGGTTGGCCAGAAACGCTTGGACAGTAATGGGAGCGCTGCCTTCACTCACCGCGTCAGGAGTCGGGCCCATGTCCATGGGGGCTGAAGAAAGGCAAACAGCTGCTTCCCCCTCCTCTGGGTCGCCTTCGATGACCGCTTTAGACGAGCCCGTCGGAGGCGGCCCCGATCTGCGTGGTGGCTTGGCAGATGGAGTGCGCGTAGCTGGAGCGGTTGGTTTTTGTTTCTTGGGACAGTTGGCGGCTAGATGACCTGGCCCTCCGCAGTAAAGACACAATCCCAGTCGGCGACGGCGTTCAGAGGTGGTTTCGGTAGGGGCGGCTGGGCTTGGCTTGGTGGGCGCAGTGGCAGGTTTTGGGCGTGGGCGGCCTCCGGCACGAGCGTATTCCAAACGAGACGCCACCTGGGATCCCAACTGGATCCAATCTGCAATCGTATGAGGTACCCGAATTAAAAACACCGTTTCACGCAGCTTGCCGTCCACAGCATCCGAGAAGTATTCGCATTTCATGCGTTCAGGCCACTCAGGAGGAAGTCGAGCCGCCGCCGCACGAAATTCACGGGCAAATTCTGCAAACGGACGGTTGCCTTGCTGGATAGTTTTGATGGTGCGGATAGCTTCATTCTCGGCGCCTGGATCTTGGAAGCGCGCTCTTAAGGCTTGGAGGAATGTGGGCACCGTGCGAGAGTCTTCATCTTGCAAATCCAAAAGAGTCACGAACCAGTCGGCTGCTGCCCCATCCAGGACTGAGCCGATGTCCCGTATTTTTTCGCGCTCAGACCGGTATAAATCATCATAGTCTTCCAAGTGGGCATTGAGTTGCAAAATGAAGTAGGGAAGTCTGGAAGCGGTCCCATCAAAACGGGCCGGTATCGGGGGCCTAAAGTAACCTCGTTCCACGGCTCTTGGCGCCTGCTGGGGCGGCGGTTGCGCGGGTTGAGCAGGTTGGGCAGGCAGCTGTTGCACGGGGGGGGGCCGGAACCGGGGGCGCTGGCGGTGCCGCTGGCGTTTGGGTGGCAGGACCCAGGTACGTGGCCCCCCTGGCGCCGGCATTATCAGTAACAGCATAGACTCCAATTTGGGGCTTCCTGGTCTGCTGCCTCCTTAGCTCCCTCTCCAACGCAGCCAGCTCCCTCTCCTTGCGGGTCAATGCATCCTGGTGCGCATGCAGAGCAGCTTTTTCTCGTTCCAATTTAGCCAGTTCGTCCCGTTTAAAAGCTGCAGTGAGCTCACTTTGCGTGCGCAAGGCTTGAACGTTTTCGCGTTGCCGCTGTAAATCCAGTCTGGAGTGTTCCAGGACCTTATCATGGACTGACAGATTCTGCGCATATTGCCGTTGGAGCGCATCTTTGGCACGGTCCAACTCGAGTTGGACTTCTTTGCGTTGCTGGTCCCGGTCCCTCTGCAGGTTTTCGCGCTCTTGCTGCAACTGTGCCCGTTCCTCCTCCCATAGCTGGCGTTCACGGTTCCATGCCGCTTGGGCATCTCGCAGTCGCCCCACTTCCTCATCCCAGTCCTCTCTCGATGGGAGAGGGAACAGATCCGGCTGGGACTGCAGGCTTTCTTCGGACTCTTCGTCGTCTGGAAGCGAGACATCGGAGACGCCGTAGCCACCGGTGGCTCCCCGGGGCACCTCAGGTGCGGTCGCTGGCCCGGGATCAGGGGGGTCCGATTGGAAGATGGTACGGATACCCCTCCCAATCCCAGGTTTAGTCCCAGTGTCCTTCGGACGGGCCCCAGTGCTGTGCCACGGTGGTTCTTTGGGAGCATCACCAAAATACGAGTCCAGGAATCGTTCAATGGATTCCTGGGTTGCCGCATGAAAGGTGTTCAGGCCCGTCTCCTCCATGACAGGTTGCATCTGAGGTTTGTAATCCACACGAAAACGGGTAGAGATCCGATCCACAGGCGCTCGATCCGTAGACAGCGCCCCAAACGACTCATGTAAGTCCCCATGGTCGTCGTCACGTCCCTCGTTCCAACGGAGTAAAGGAAGACTCGTGCTGATACGAGGACGGGAAAGAGCCACCAGCGAGGCCCGTTCTCCTGCCGGTTTCTCCAGATCCAGAAGGGAAAGGTCGGAGCCCTCTTTGGGGGCTACCGCACCTTCCGCAGTAACATTCAACCTCTCCATGTCGAGACACTAGAGGTCCACTGCACTAGTAAGATAGATGGATTAAAGATTCCTGCCACAATGTAAGGAATTCCATAGAAGCAGAAATAAAAGGCTCTTTGGTGAAAAAGACCGTTTATTCAGACATCTTAGAAAGCTCAAGTACACGCAGTGGCAGGAATGACACTTCCCGCCAGAAGCGCAGGTTATAACTCTATTCATCCCATCCCCCTTCCTGCTTCCCATGGGAACGGAGACCTCATCTCCCGCGCAGAGATAAGGTCTCCGCCGATGAAGCTGGCCCATCGCCCGGGCTGTGGAATGCACTCAAGGTTACTTTACCATCAACACCATTGAAACCCTTACACTCTGCCTCCCTTAAAAAAGACCCCTCCCCCCCAGGTTTATGCGGAAAGGCGCGGTGGAAAGCAGAAATAAGGGTGGGGGCCTCAATATTTTCGGAATAAACCCATTGATTATACCCAGAGGAATATCCCACCCAAGAGACTAAATATTGCAAGCGTTTGCGATTAAAGCGAGAGTCCAGGATGGCATCAATTTCGTAGTGCTTGTGGCCATCAATAATAGTCGGTGGGGGCCTCTCCGGCGGGTCGTGCCAGGCATCGGAAGCGGGAGCCTCCTTGAGCAAGCTGGAATGGAAGACAGGATGAATGTTACTAAGAGAGTTAGGCAAATCCAATCGGGCAGTGACATCATTAATCACTTTAGTAATCTGAAAAGGTCCCACGAATCTTTTGCCAAGTTTGGAAAATTTATGCACGTCTCTGAGATTTTTAGTAGACAAATACACCCAAGCGCCCACACGCAGAGGGAAATCTGAGCGGTGTTTATCCGCTTGCAGCTTTTGGGAATCCTTAGCCTGTTGTAAGGCGGTCTGGACCGATTTCCACCCCTCGGCTAGGGATGAAATCCATTGTTGAAACTCTGGAGGGTCCAAAGCTGTCGCGGGTAGTTGTGGCAACGGTGGGAAGGAGCGACCAGACACAATTTCAAAGGGGTTTTTCTTTGTACTGCTATGAACCGCATTGTTATAGGCGTATTCCGCAAACGGGATGAGCTCGCACCAATTGTCCTGGTGGTAGTTGGTGTAACAACGTAAATACTGCTCTAGGGTTCTGTTCGTTCTCTCCGTCTCACCGTCACTTTGAACGTGGTAGGGGGCGGCGACCGCCGGGGTGGCCCCCAACAACCCCAAAAACGCCTTCCAGAACTTTGAAATGAATTGGGGGCCGCGGTCGGAGACCACCTTAACGGGGGCGGAATGTAGACGGTAAACATGTTGAATGAACAGCCGTGCTAACTTAGGAGCGGAGGGGATGGAAGCACACGGAATAAAATGGGCTTGTTTAGAAAATAAGTCCATCACCACCCACAAAACCGTGTTGCCATGACTGTCGGGCAAATCTGTAATAAAATCCATGGAGATGACTTCCCAAGGGCGGGAGGTCACCGGGAGAGGTTTCAACAGCCCATGGGGCTTTCCTGGAATGGTTTTGGCTTCTGCACAAACCGAGCAACCTTTAATATACGCCTCAATGTCCTTGCGCATTGCGCGCCACCAGAACTGACGGCGGGCTAAATGCAGAGTTTTCAGAAAGCCAAAATGTCCAGCCGAGCGGGCATCGTGGCAGGCTTCAAGAACCTGCTTGCGGAGGGGGGGAGGCACGTACCAACATTCCCCCCTCCGCCAAACTCCATTCTCCAAACGCAATTGGGAGTCACTTTCCTCCGCTGGAGGCTCGTGCAGCCCCGCCTCCTCGAGTTCCCGCAGGAAAGGAGAGACGAGACTAGGAATGGGCGGTGGAGGAGGAGTGGACGTTTGAGATCGGGTGACAGCCAGCCCCAACTGGGAGGGGGAGAGAACAGTGCGTGGAATGTCTCGTAAGGCAGCTCCACCCCCCTCCCCGGGTAGGCGCGAGAGCGCGTCAGCCAGTTTATTGGTTTTCCCGGGGAAAAAATGGACTGTAAAAGAGAAACGAGAAAAGAAATCGGCCCAACGGAGTTGTTTTGCGGACATCTTGAGGGGGGTGGAAAGAGCGGCCAGGTTTTTGTGATCCGACCAAACCTGAAAGGGGTGTTTAGCCCCCTCCAGCCAGTGGCGCCAAGTGGAGAGTGCTACTTTGATGGCCGCAGTCTCTTTATCCCCTACAGTCCAGTTGAGTTCAGCACCAGAGAATTTCTTAGATAAATAAGCACATGGAACCAGCCTACCATCTTTATTTTTCTGCAACAGGGCTGCCCCAAGTGCTTTGTCCGAGGCATCCACGTGAACCACAAACGGGAGATCTGGGTCTGGGTGCTTTAGGATGGGTTCGGTGGTAAAAGCAGACTTTAAGAGTTGAAAGGCTGTTTGACACTCTTCAGACCAGGAAAGGGGGGCCCCGGGCTTGGCGGACAGTGGATCCTTACCCTTAGTGCGTAAGAGGTCTGTGAGAGGGAGGGTCAGTTCAGCGAATTGGGGTATAAAGTCACGATAGAAATTAGCAAAACCAAGAAAAGATTGGAGTTCTTTGCGGTTGGTGGGGGCAGGCCATTGGAGGACCGCGTCAATTTTAGCAGGATCCATTTTCAAGCCCTCGGGCGAGATCCGGTAACCCAAGTAGTCAATGGAGGTCTGGTGAAAACAGCATTTGGAGAGTTTGGCAAAGAGAGAGTTGTCGAGCAAGCGTTTCAATACCTCCCGAACCAATGTTTCATGTTCTTCTATGGTTTGTGAATAAATTAAAACGTCATCTAAGTATACCACAACTCCCTTGTATAATAAATCATGGAGAACTTCGTTGATAAGGGCCATAAAAGCCCCGGGGGCCCCACTTAACCCGAATGGCATTATCAAGTATTCAAACTGTCCAAACTTTGTGTTAAACGCAGTCAAGTGTTCATAGCCTTCAGCAATTCTGACCCTGTAGTAAGCTTCTCTCAAGTCCAGTTTAGTAAAAATGCGCCCTTTGCCCAGTGCATCTAAAAGGTCCTTGATCAAAGGCAAAGGATATTTATTAGACAGGGAGACTGCATTGAGACCTCGATAATCTGTGCAAAGCCGTAAAGACCCATCTTTTTTCTTCACAAACAAAACGGGAGCAGCGTGTGTGTGTTTGGTAGCCCGTCGTATGAACCCGCGAGCGAGGTTCTTATCCAAGAAGGCACGAAGTTCCTTCTCCTCATTGGGACTCATGCGGTAGATTCTACCTTTGGGCAGTTGCGCCCCTGGTTGTATAACTATTTTGCAGTCAGTGTCTCTATGGGGTGGCAACTGATCGCATTCTTGCTCCTGAAAAACTCTGGCTAGATCATGGTACGCCGGTGGGATGCCAATAGAATCGGGAGCAATCGCTGATGAAGCCAGGGAGGGGTGTGTGTAAGGAGAAGTTGGGTTTTCCCCCCAATTCATGTGTTCACCGCAGGGAGGGTCAGTGAATTCTAAGATCCGTTCTTTCCAAATGAACTTTGGTTCATGTAACAATAACCATGGCATGCCCAAAACTATGGAGTGTTTGGCCACTGGCGCCAAAATAAAACTAATTTTCTCCCAATGGTCGGCGCAACGGAGGAGAACCGGTTGTGTTTTGAACTGGGCCGGTCCTTCGTTCCCGAGGGGGCTGCCGTCCATTTGGGTGAATGGTATGGGCTTAGCCAGGGGAATTTGGTCCAAACCTAGCTCCTCTGCCACCTGGGGCCGCATTAAGCAATGGGAGCAGCCAGAATCCACAAGGGCCGAGGCTATAATGCGAGTGTGTTTAGCGGGGTTGGCCAGAAACGCTTGGACAGTAATGGGAGCGCTGCCTTCACTCACCGCGTCAGGAGTCGGGCCCATGTCCATGGGGGCTGAAGAAAGGCAAACAGCTGCTTCCCCCTCCTCTGGGTCGCCTTCGATGACCGCTTTAGACGAGCCCGTCGGAGGCGGCCCCGATCTGCGTGGTGGCTTGGCAGATGGAGTGCGCGTAGCTGGAGCGGTTGGTTTTTGTTTCTTGGGACAGTTGGCGGCTAGATGACCTGGCCCTCCGCAGTAAAGACACAATCCCAGTCGGCGACGGCGTTCAGAGGTGGTTTCGGTAGGGGCGGCTGGGCTTGGCTTGGTGGGCGCAGTGGCAGGTTTTGGGCGTGGGCGGCCTCCGGCACGAGCGTATTCCAAACGAGACGCCACCTGGGATCCCAACTGGATCCAATCTGCAATAGTATGAGGTACCCGAATTAAAAACACCGTTTCACGCAGCTTGCCGTCCACAGCATCCGAGAAGTATTCGCATTTCATGCGTTCAGGCCACTCAGGAGGAAGTCGAGCCGCCGCCGCACGAAATTCACGGGCAAATTCTGCAAACGGACGGTTGCCTTGCTGGATAGTTTTGATGGTGCGGATAGCTTCATTCTCGGCGCCTGGATCTTGGAAGCGCGCTCTTAAGGCTTGGAGGAATGTGGGCACCGTGCGAGAGTCTTCATCTTGCAAATCCAAAAGAGTCACGAACCAGTCGGCTGCTGCCCCATCCAGGACTGAGCCGATGTCCCGTATTTTTTCGCGCTCAGACCGGTATAAATCATCATAGTCTTCCAAGTGGGCATTGAGTTGCAAAATGAAGTAGGGAAGTCTGGAAGCGGTCCCATCAAAACGGGCCGGTATCGGGGGCCTAAAGTAACCTCGTTCCACGGCTCTTGGCGCCTGCTGGGGCGGCGGTTGCGCGGGTTGAGCAGGTTGGGCAGGCAGCTGTTGCACGGGGGGGGGCCGGAACCGGGGGCGCTGGCGGTGCCGCTGGCGTTTGGGTGGCAGGACCCAGGTACGTGGCCCCCCTGGCGCCGGCATTATCAGTAACAGCATAGACTCCAATTTGGGGCTTCCTGGTCTGCTGCCTCCTTAGCTCCCTCTCCAACGCAGCCAGCTCCCTCTCCTTGCGGGTCAATGCATCCTGGTGCGCATGCAGAGCAGCTTTTTCTCGTTCCAATTTAGCCAGTTCGTCCCGTTTAAAAGCTGCAGTGAGCTCACTTTGCGTGCGCAAGGCCGGAACGTTTTCGCGTTGCCGCTGTAAATCCAGTCTGGAGTGTTCCAGGACCTTATCATGGACTGACAGATTCTGCGCATATTGCCGTTGGAGCGCATCTTTGGCACGGTCCAACTCGAGTTGGACTTCTTTGCGTTGCTGGTCCCGGTCCCTCTGCAGGTTTTCGCGCTCTTGCTGCAACTGTGCCCGTTCCTCCTCCCATAGCTGGCGTTCACGGTTCCATGCCGCTTGGGCATCTCGCAGTCGCCCCACTTCCTCATCCCAGTCCTCTCTCGATGGGAGAGGGAACAGATCCGGCTGGGACTGCAGGCTTTCTTCGGACTCTTCGTCGTCTGGAAGCGAGACATCGGAGACGCCGTAGCCACCGGTGGCTCCCCGGGGCACCTCAGGTGCGGTCGCTGGCCCGGGATCAGGGGGGTCCGATTGGAAGATGGTACGGATACCCCTCCCAATCCCAGGTTTAGTCCCAGTGTCCTTCGGACGGGCCCCAGTGCTGTGCCACGGTGGTTCTTTGGGAGCATCACCAAAATACGAGTCCAGGAATCGTTCAATGGATTCCTGGGTTGCCGCATGAAAGGTGTTCAGGCCCGTCTCCTCCATGACAGGTTGCATCTGAGGTTTGTAATCCACACGAAAACGGGTAGAGATCCGATCCACAGGCGCTCGATCC
>NW_025949891.1:0-10787 GCF_021028975.2 Sphaerodactylus townsendi
CCGGCGCTCTACTTACGGTGCTGCTGGGTCAGCAGTGCATCCCTACAATCTGGTGCCAACATTGACCACCGCCCGGGCCAGCTGCAAGGTGGGATCCCCTATCTCTTATTGAGCAAAGGGCCTGTCTGCAGCGAGTCAAAGGCCCCTTCCGCACACGCAAAATAATGCGTTTTCATACCACTTTCACAACTGTTTGCACATGGATTTTGCCATTCCTCACAGCTTCAAAGAGCACAGAAAGCAGTTTATGACTCATCTGATCTGGTAGCAGGGCAGAACGTCAGAGTCATGTCACATACTCCATGTTTTCCTCAAACAGTACACTTGTTTAAAACATTATTATATCACCAATATGTACATGACAGTTTTCACTTGAGTCTTGCCACTGTTCTTTTTAGACATTGACACTTACATCCTGGCAATTTGACTTACACTCTAATAGTCCCTACATTATGAAACAAGACGTTTAAAGTTTCATTTTTTTTTTCAAAAAAAGTTCCTTCTCTCCAGATTTTGAGGAAGTCTTGCAAAGTCAGGCTGGGTAGGAAGGAGGTGGAGGTATGTAAATGTAAAGTTGCGTCTCATTTTTCTGTCTGGATGAATAATACTCTTCTGTTTCCCCTTGAGGGCTGCTATTTGGGATAGTTGGGGCTGTTGGATGGGATGGCTTCTGATGCTGTTTGATATTTTTAAAATTGTAAGTCATGTTGAATTCTGATGTAGGCCAAAGATATAACGTTAACATTTTAAAAAAGTAAACTGATATGGAATCTGAAACTATCTCTAACTCATCTTTCCACGATTATGTTATGCTGGAGCATGCAACCATTTTAAAAACACTGCAATGTTACAGAGATTTGTGGGCCTGTCAGAAGGGGAACCTAGAAGAGGCAGCAGTGTGATTATCTAGTATTCTGTTCTCTCCAGTTTTGATTATCAATGTCCAGGTAGGCCTGGGGAGTTCTCAGAAATTACAGTGGAACCTCGGTTTTCATTGCCTTTGGTTTTCATCAGTTTCAGTTTTCATCGATTTTTTCAATCAAAAATTTGTCTCAATTTTCATCGATTTGCAGTAAGGTGCAGGGGTTTGTGGAGAAAAATCACCCGGACAAAGCTGTGGCAAGCCGTGTCTGCAACACGTTGACAATGACAATGTCTTGCCCCATTTCAGACAAATCTAAAAGAGGCGTCAGAAACAGACCTCTTTGGACAGCTTCCTGGTGCGACATTGGTCCACTGGCTCTGAAGCTGGTCCTCGTGTTATCGTTTGTTACTGTTTTCAGCATTAAACACTATGTTTATTCACCAAAAATGTGTTTTTGGTATGTTTTTTGGAGTGCCTAGAATGGATTAATTGGATTTACATGGATTCCTATGGAAAAGTTTGCCTCAGTTTTCACTGGTTTCGGTTTTCATCGATTCTTTTCGGACGGATTACCAATGAAAACCGAGGTTCCACTGTAGAACAGAGCTCTAGATGATGAAGAAAATGGAGATAATGGTGGCTTTGAAGGGTGGACTATAGCCTGCTGAGGTTCATTGCTTCTTCTCCCAAATCTCCAGGAATTTCCCAATCCAGATCTGCCAACCCTACTTCCAGTGCCTTCAGCTACTTCTCCCATTGAGAGAGCAGCCCAAAAGTTTCAGTCAGAGGTGGTCCTTCTGTTACACTGTGGGCCCAGTAGATGCCCAACCATGCCAACCCTTGATGTCATCCCTGAAAATAATTGCAACAAAGTTAATTGGCCAGCTGTCCCTGTAACAATTCAAGTGCTAGTTGCATTTTTTTAATCAGTCATTGCTGGTGATACTCCTCTCCTAGACTTATTTGATCTCCTTTCACCAGAGTGCCTGCATTTTTCCAGACATAGCACACTGAACAATGGAGTGCTCTACTAGGGGTTGGAACGAGGACCCATCAATGGTGAGGCTTAAAAAGAGAAGCAAATCCATTTTATTTTCTAGAGCTGTTCAGTTTATCGTGGCAGTATTTAAGTATTTAAAATATTTATATCCCGCCTCATTTTCTTGGACTCACGGCAGCTAAGAGTTCAACAACAAGTTGCCAACAACAATGCAATCATTGAAAAAGCACATCTCGAGATCTGCCGGTAGTTTGCCTTTCTCCAAATGCCGACTTAAACAGAACCGTCTTGCAAACTTTCCTAAAGGTAAGTAGAGGAACCTTCTGAATCCACTCTGGTAGGCCATTCCAGAAGCACTGGGAAAGCTCTCGATAGTTAGTTATTGCTAATTGTGTTGATACCCCCACCCCTCACCCCCGTTTTTAGATGCTGCTGGGTTCTTCTTTTGCAAGTTTCCCTGAACCCATTTGAGGAAAGGTCAGACATAAATATTTTAAATATATAAAGTCCTTGTCCTGCCAAGACAGCTAAGCCAGCGGTGATTCCGATCAGTTATCAACTCCTGGGGCAACTATTTAAGTACAGATGAATCTGAAACGTGGACAGTTTCAGATTCATCTCTTCAGAGGCATGTCATGGTAAGATGTGTTTCTCTCTGTGGCAGTGTGGAGTGATTGTGTGGTGTCCAGGTGGAATTCAGGTGTCCAGAATGTCCAGAATGAAAGTCTGGAGCCTGTTCATCATACATCCTCAAACGCTTCTCAAACACTCTGGGTAACTTCTTGTGCTAAAAATTTCTGGCAGATCTTCCCCCACCCACACCATGAGCCTCTCTCCTTTGCCTGTTGCAAGCAATGGCCTGCCTTGTGCTGATTTAAAAATAGAGGGGTTGATTGATGTCTGGTTTGGGTTTTTTTTAAGATGCATTAGGAGAATGTAATTGTCATTTAAAGGCCAGCAATTCAAGTTGAGCTGTACAAGTTGCAGATTGTGAGAGCACAGGCTTTGTATGGCAGTGGTGCCCTGCCATTCATGGCCTGGAGGTGGGGGGCACCCAGCTTAGCCCCTGTTACCGGGACAGGATCATGCAATCCCAGAGCTAGATTCAGAGTGGGGCTTCTTCTTTCCTTTCTCTTCATTTCTAGGTTTCTTTCTACCCTGTTCTTTTGATGGCTTCCCGACTGCACCTGGGGATTTCCCCACCTTGGATGATAATAATTCTATGGAGGCCCTGACAGCTCTCTGGAATAGGGAAATGGCCCAGACTGTTGACACAATCACCTTGTAGCACCCTCCCTGTTTCCACGCCTGACAAAGCCAAACAGTCTATCTGGCTTGTAGAGGAACTGACAGGAATGAAATGGCTAGACAGCAATGAAAGACTAGAAGGTTGCGGGCAGAAAACTCAAAGCGAAACTGACTGAACACAACATACATAGAAGCTATATTTGGTGGGTGTTCAGAGACAATGGTGGATGGGGAAAAAAAGCAATATTTCACCATCACTCTTGCTTCTGCTCATAATTGCCTGAGCTGTTTTGTGTGTTTTGGGAACCCTTTCATCATAGCTCTGAGAATTGGACTCTGGCTGTACAACTAGGGGTGTCCAAAAAAAGGGTAAAGGTCATCTTTGGATCTGATGGACCTTAGATTCCACCACCACCACCCCGGAATCCTGAATACTTCTGAACTGGCATATCTGGAATATCCAAGATTTCTGAAAAAATACATGTCCGACCCAAATGCAAATTTTACCTGCCCATCTCTACCCTTACACCTCTTCCACTCCCCTGAAGTCCAGCAGCAGTGATGGCAAGACCCATGTGGAACTCAAAGGTGGGGGTGGTAGACCTCTGTGCAGAGATGCATATTGGGTTCACTGGTCTTACACCCCTGCACCCATTGCTGCCTTCAAGTCCCACATGGAATCTGGAGGCCACAACAGTGGAGCTCTGTTGACTAGCCAGTAAGTAAGGGGAAGAGGGGAAGAGAAGAGGGCATTCTTTCTTTTAAAAAAATGCGAGTGGGGTCAAAGTGGCCCATATCATGCCCCCCAAAAATCAGCATGATTCGGGATCAGATTTTTGGCTCCCCGCCACCATTTTTTGGAGGGAAACAATATGGAAAAAATACTAATAATGTATTTTTGGGTTTTTCCTCCCCAGTTCTTCTTTGTTGAATGAACACTTCTATACAGCTTACTGTGAGCAATTTGCTACTTACTTTGTAGACAAAATCACCCAGATCTGCTCTTGCTCATAGAATCACAGGGTTGGAAGAGACCATAAGGGCCATCAAGTCCAATGCAGGAACACACAGTCAAAGCACTCCTGACCTATGTTCATCCAGCCTCTGCATAAAAACCTCCAAAGAAGGAGACTCCACAACTTTCTGAGGCAGTAAATTTCATACATCGGCAACCACTAATCTGGTTAATAACCTTTTTTAAAACAAAAACAAAACCTCTTATTCTGGTGGGGCTGTCATTCTAGTAGATCAAACCTGAGCTCTTCATTGACTGAATATGAGGAGACTCAGTTCCCTTCTGAAAGCTCCAGGAGGTGGAATGTTCATTTGAACCCCTGTATTTTTTGTATGTTTGCACTGGATATCTGCATGTTTCCCACTGAAGGACTCAGTCATGACAGCTTTGAAGAGCAATTTATATCAGAAAAAAATATTGCAAAAGTTCAACCATTTAACTATGCATTGTGTGCAGACATACTTCCTTTTGTCTGTTTTGAATCTTTCACACTTCAGCTTCTGCAGATGACCCCGAGTTCTTTATGAAAGAGGAAGAAAAGCTTCACTCTGGCCACTCCCTTCACACCAGACATAATTTTGCAGACTTAGCATTTCTCCTTTACTAGAAGAAGAAGACTTTATTTACAGTCAATGACCAGATATGTTACAAATCTCCAAAATATCTACAACAAAAATTCTCCTTTACTAAGGTGACCAGACGTCCTGCTTTTGGCGGGACAGTCCTGCCTTAAACCAATCTGTCCCACGTCCTGCGGGGTTTTTTAATTGTCCTGATTCTGCCTTCTGGGGCACTCCCCTTTCCCTGCCCTGTCACAGGGCGGGAAACAGGGGAGTGCCCCAGAAGTCAGTGCGGCAGCCTTTCGCACTGCCGCACTGCCTTCTGGGGCGCTCCTGCCCACCCTGTCACATGGCAGGAAACAGGGGAGAGCCCCAGAAGGTAGTGCAGCAGCCTCCCGCGCACGCGGCCGAAGGAGCGCACTGCCTTTTGGGGCGCTCCCCAGTTTCCCACCCTGTGACAGGGCAGGAAACAGGGGAGCGCCCCAGAAGGCAGTGCGGCAGCCTCCCGTCCCGGTTTTAAAAGGTGACAATCTGGTCACCTGATCCTTTACCCACCTTTTTAATAAGCTAAACTGCCTTAAGCGTTTCAACAGCTCTTCATAGGGCAGCTACTCTAACCCCCAGATCATTTTGGTTTGCTCTTTCCTGCACCTTTGCAAGCTCTGAAATATCCTCTTTTTAAAAGTTTGGTGACCAGAGCTATACCCAGTATTCCAAGTGTGGTCTCGCCATAGATTTGTATAAGGACAATATAATAGCAAATGCTATAATATACTATATGGGCAATAAAACATGCAATAAAACATGTATTTCTATTCCATGTGCCTTATGTTTCGCTTGGATCAGAGTTTTAAGGGGATATCCCCATTCTCTAAATGTGTTCAACATAATATTTGCTTCCTGGGATTTTCATTCTAATGAGGTATTTGTTAAGTTGGTCCTCTATACAGCCTCCACTAGGGCCAGGGCCTTTACAGTCCTGGCCCCTCTCTGGTGGAACTGGCTCCCTAGAGAGGCAAGGGCCCTGCAGGACTTAGTGAGCTTTCGCAGGGCCTGCAAAATGGACCTGTTCTGCCAGGCATTTGACAAGCTGGGCTGAGTGTGGTTACATCATCCCGGCCTCCAGTGGGCTTGGGGTGGGGGTGGGATTTTATTGCCATCTAAACTGTTATGGATCTTACTCTGGGTTTTTTAGATTATTTCTGTGTCTGATTTTAAATAATAGTGATTTTATGTAATATATGGTCTTACCATGTTGTAAGCCACCCTGAGCCCTTCGGGGGAGAACGGCCAATAAGTCAAAAATATAAATAGATAAAATTAATAAATAATCCCTACATTGTTGGCTTCATACACAACTATTTTTAACAGTGCTATGCAGGGTGGGATCATGATCTAATTTTTTTGTAATACATTCCATCTTTTAATTGTTTATATACCTCCTCCCAGGATGCCATTGTTTAATGTGATCCCTAAGATACTTAAAATATTTTACCTCCTCTGGGACGTCCCTTTGTATCAGGCTCTTCATTTCTATTTGAACCTATTGCTAAATACCTTCATTCATTCCTTCTCCCCAAAGTAGAACAAATTCATACATTTATTAAAGACACTCTTGATTTAATTAAGAAACTGGAGGGAACAGAATGCCCTCCACAGTCAGTCCTGATGACCTTAGATGTAATAGCATTGTATACCAACATACCACATGAAGATGCCAGAAATGTAGGCTGATTCCGCATGGGCCAAAAACAGCGGTGTGAAAATGGTGTGAAAACGGTATAAACCCTTTTACACCATTTTAAACCCTTTTACACCATTTTCACACTGCTGTTTTTGGCCCATGCAGAATCAGCCGTAGTAGAGGAAAGATTATTGGAGGGGACAGACCAGCACCCTCCCACATACTTTCTAATGGAGCTTGTCAGAGGCATAGCAAGGGGGGAAAGCACCTGGTGCACTGGTGCGTCCTCCACCCCCGCCCTGCCCCGGAATGCCCCTGCCCCAGAACGCCATCAGAATGCCCCCACCATGCCCTTGGAACACTCTTGCCACATCCCTACATGGGCGCCCTCTCCACCCCCTTGGAGCGATGCCTCTGGAGCTTGTAGACCTTATATCGGAAAAAGCATACTTCAGATTTGGTGATGAATTTTATCAACAAATAAAAGGTATTTGTCTGGGTAACAACCTTGCCCCTTCAATTGCATGTTTGTTCATTTAGAGAATGGGGATATCCCCTTAATACTCTAATCCAAGTGAAACATAAGGCAGATGGAATAGAAGAACATGTTTTGTTGCAGAGCGCTTCACACAAAGAACAGCCACAAAGTCAACGTCTGCATGCAGCTTTAAACTGCACACCTAGGGCCGATCAAATGAAATCGATTATATACAGGCATTGGCACGTTCTTTCTGAAGTCCTGGGATGTGAATGCTTGCCATGCATAGCGTCCCACAAAATGTCTAATTTAAAACAGATGCTTATCCATTCCAATGTGTTGATACCTGTGTTGACACAGATGCTTATCCATTCCAATGTGTTGCTGAGGAACAAATAAAGGGCCATTTTAAGTGTGGCCATTGTACAGCATGCAAATACTCGTCAAATATTAAGACATTTTAACACCCTTTAAACACACATTAAACCGCTTCTCCTCCTGCTATACACACAATTGCGTATATTTAATTTTGTGTTCATGTAATCAGATGTATATTGGAGTAAAGGGATGCCCAGTCAGGTAACATGTCTTAGAATACGTCAGTCGTGTATGCGCATGCAGAGTAGATATGGGCTTGCAGAACATTTCCTGGAGTTACGACACTCATATTTAGACATGAGATTTCTGGTTATATATAGAGTGTGCAAAAGGAAATTTTAATCTAATAGTAGCATAAGACAATTTTGAATGAGACAGGAAATGTGGATTGCAGCTGCAGCCGAGCGAACAGCTGCCCCAGGAAGCACGTTACTTGGCCGCGCTTCCCTTTTTTTTCAGTCTCCGTTTCTCTGGTGCGTAGCTACGGATGGGCACAGGAACAGCAGCATGGCTGTGGAGATCTATGCCTGCCAGGCTTTGTAGCTACACTGTGGAGGGAGGTGAGTGAAAAATAAAAGCACCTCCATACTAAGGTGTGTGCCCCGGCCAATGTGCTCATTGACTACAGGACGCCCAGCCATGCGAACAGCCCAGAGCTATGATAGGTTCATTTATCCCACCCGCTACCTGCTGTACATTTGCTGTGCGAAAAGGGCCCATGAGTGAACATGTGGAACTGGAGTTTTTTTGGCCCCGATATGCATCACTTTACACTTGCTCAAATTGAATCTCATTTGCCATTGCAGGTAGATGTATGGCCCTTCCCGCTCAGCTACCCTTTCCAAAATAACACACCAACACAATTTAAGTGGATGAGGAAACTGGCCATAGCCAAAGAACTTTATTCACAGAAAGCATAGAATAAACTAGATGGTGCAGCATGCGGGGTGATCCAAGCATCTGGGCAGCATTAGTGCTGCCCCCCAGAGCAAACCAATTCCTCAGCTCAGCTGCTGGAGCAATAAACCAAGCGAAAGATTGGAGTGAGACAAAGACCAGACCGGCGAAGTGCCCATGACTGGAGGCCCCATCCAACTCACGCTAGGGGCGCAAGCTTCTTAGCCCCCCGCAGGGTGTTCCTATCGAGAGCTTGCTACACCCCCACCTCCTAATGAGGTGTGCTAAACAGGGGAGCTCCCCCAGCTCCCCCTACCAGCAGATCATCCCCCATGCGCAACCCGCCAATGGCTATGACAAGAACATCATTTAAACATTCAAAATAACAGGGAATCGGGTGGGTGGGAAAACGTGTCGCTTCGGCTCTGAATGGGGCCAGTCCACAAGGCAGGGCTATAAATAAGCCCTAGCCCAGCCCCCATACCAACGGCGTGCTCTCGTACCTTGCGAGAGCACGCAATCTTGCCTTTCTCTGGGCAAGATGACTTCCTGGTGGCCCACCGCGCGTGCGCCAGAATTGCCGAACTGACGGCTTCTCTGCCAGGCCTCCCCTCCTGCAATGGCGGCTGCGTGTAAGGTGAGGCCGCGCTTTTTAATGCCCATTCCTCCAGGTTCTTGAGATCTTCACAATCTGTTTTTGTTTTAACCTCCCAAAATAACTTGAGGTCATCTGCAAACTTGGCTACAAATCGAATCAAAAGCAGCTTCCGGATCAACAAAAGGCAGTTGACAGAGGTCCTCCCTGAATTCCCAGAGGATATAGAGGTAATAAAGCAAATACAGGTGTGCGCTTGAGAAACCTGTTGGAGGGCTTCCTGCCCTTCAAAGATAGCGTTAGTTGTTAAGGGACAGTCCTCTGATAGGCCAAATAAACATTTAACTTTACAGCATAGCTCATGTTCCTATTAAACTGATTGTTGTGTTATTGTTAGACTATCAGGAAGGCTTTCCCCTTTCTGCTGCAGATTCCATTCCCTAGGAGCAGCGTTTTGAAGAGATCAGTGGGCTACAGTGAAAAGTGGGAGCCAGGAAAGTTCTGTTCTGCCATTTGAAAACTGAGACTGTATCCAGCCTTTCTTGCTTGTTTTCTTGCTCGCTTTTTGATTTTTTGTTTAAAAAAAAATCATTGCATTTAATTTTTAACAGAAAAGCAAAGCAAAGCAAAGTGAACGATTGGAATGAATACATATCTTTTCTCGAATACAGATCTAGGCACTAAGGAAGGCAGCATGGTTATACAAATAATATTCTATAAAAACATAAGCTAATCAACATGTTTTAACAATTAAAATAAATTCTAATGAACAGAATGTATGATTGGAAAGGGAACATTGATAATTACTATCATTCGTTTCTGAAAATATTCCTTACAAAGTACGTATCCTGGTATTACATTATCTTCTTTTTACTTGTTATAACATTCATTTTGCCACTTTTTAACTTTTTCAAAGCAGTTTCCAATATGCTAAAACCTAAACAATTTTAAGTGCTATCAATCTGTCTGTCCGTCTGTCCGTCCGTCTCTCCACCCATCTCTGATAGATACAGATATCACTTCAACCATATGTTCATTTTTTCTTTGTTAATCTAATTTTTGAGAATAACACAAGCACATTTTCCATTTATTTTGAAATTCTTGATTCAGGCTCTAATTCACAGATTCTTTTAAATCTTTGCTATATCAACTCTTGCTTGCTTGATTTTTTTAAAAAAGGTTTTATATATCATCTCTTGCTTGACGCCTCGACAGCCAAGAAATGATAGACTCTTTTAAGCCACACAAAGGCCCTTTCCGCACGGGCCAATAACAGCGCCCTAGGGACAGCAAAAAACACCGTCCCTAGGGAGCTGTTCGCATGGGGGGCGCAGCTGCATCGCAGCCGCGCCGCCCTCACTCCGCTCCGGCGGTGCGAAGCTGCTGTTTCCCAACCTCGCTCCCTGAGCGAGGTTGTTGGGAAACAGCGGCTTCCAACCATTGCCATGTGAACGGCAGCGGCTGGAAGGCGCCATCCCCCCCCTTCCCAAATGGCTTACCGTGTCCTCCGGCCTCTGGCGCGTCACACAGGACAGGGGACACCCCCCCCCCCGCCCTGTGACTTCCGAGCTGTCACACAGGGCAGGGGGGCATGTCCCCTGGCCTGTGTGACACGCCGGAGGCCGGAGGACACGGTAAAGCGTTTGGGGGATGGCGCAGCCTGCCCGGAGGCTGCGCCGTCTTCCCCACCGCAACCGGGACCGTTCGTGCGAACAGTCCCAGGGGGGTTGGGTCAGCATCATGTACGGCGCCGACCCAACCCCCAGTGTGGCCATGCGAAAACGGCCTTAGAAAATACGTCAATCTTCTCAAAAACAAAAGAGGAGCGAGACAAAGGTTGAATTAACCAAGAATAGATGCCAGAAAACAGTGACTTTCCCCGGTGAATGGAGATGGTGGGATCAGATTTTCATGTGATTTTTATGGACAAAGGTCAATAATTTTGGGGCGCTGTGTGGTTTCCGGGCTGTATGGCCGTGTTCTAAGCAGCATTCTCTCCTGACGTTTCGCCTGCATCTGTGGCTGGCATCTTCAGAGGATCGGAATCTTCAGATCCTCTGAAGATGC
>NW_025949892.1:0-21856 GCF_021028975.2 Sphaerodactylus townsendi
GATGGATGGATGGATGGATGGATGGATGGATGGATGGATGGATGGATAGTGTTAATGAACACTAGGACCCTTCTCCCAGATCTCCAAGTAAAGGGCTGATAGCATCTCAACTTCATTGTGTGTGTAAATCAGAGGTCCCCAACCTTTTTGAGCTGCAAGGACCTTTGGAATTTTGACACCGGGCAGCGTATGCAGCCACAAAATGCCTTCCACAAAATGGCTGCTGCAAGAGGCGGAGCCAGCCACAAAACCGTTGCCGTAGCTTACCATCAGTCACCCAATGAAGGTCCTTGAGCTGTGGTCCGCACAGCCAATCATATCACTAATGACCAATCAAAAACTTTGTGGGGCAAAAGCCCCACCAGGCCCCACCTACTTTCTTAAAATACTTGGTGGGCACCTTGCATGGGTGCCATTTTGGGGGATGCTGGGGTGAATGGACACACTTAGTATGCAAGTGACCTGCATCCGCTTCATCCTTCTCCAACCGCCTCTCTCAATAGCAACGTGATGATTAGCAAATATTCTGCAATAAACACCAATAGATCCACCATGACACGAAGTATTCTATTAGAAATTCGACAGCGTTAGAAACCAGTGAATGTGGTCATTATCTTAATACGCCTTGCTCTCAGGCTGAAACTAGAATGCAACAGCAACCTGGATCCACCCCAAACAATGAAGGGTGGGGACTGAGTTCAGGAGTGGTTTTGTTACCTAAACAAGACTGGGGCGGAGGATAGCTTATGACCGGGTTGCCAGATGGATAAACAAGGGATCTTATTACCTATACAGAGCAGAGGTTTTATTCCAGAGCAAAGTTCCCAGAGAAGAAAGTATTTGTAAATCAACTAATTCAGACTCAATCACAACCCTCTGAGTACAAACCGGAGACCACAATAAATAGGTTTGCCAGCTGCAGGTTGGGAAATTTCTAGAGAGTTCCAGTGTAGTTGCCTGTAGGATGGGGTTTAGGGTGGGGAGGGGTCTGAGTATAAACTCCACCTTTCAAAGCAACCATTTTCTCAAGAACAAGAAGAGGAGGAGGAGGAGTTTGGATTTATATCCCTCCCACTCAAAGGGGCTGACAATCTCCTTTCCCTTCCCTACCCACAACAAACACCCTGTGAGGGTGGGTGGGGCTGAGAGAACTCCGAAGAACTGTGACTTGCCCAAGGCAGAGGCATAGCTCAGGGGGGGGGTGCACGATGCACCCGGCGCACACCCCTGTGGTAGGGTGACCAGATTTTCACCTTTTTTAAAGTCACGGCGAGCACACATGCCACACAGCTACAGGGCCTTGCTGCCTTCTGGGAAGCTCCCCTGTTTCCCCCGCCCTGTGACAGGGGTGGGAAAAGGGAAGCGCCCCAGAAGGCAGCGTGGCAGCCTTCCAATAATCAGGACTGTGAAGCCAGTGGGACGCGGGACAAATTGATTAAAAGCGGGACTGTCCCGCCAAAAGCGAGATGTCTGGGCACACTACCCTGTGGGGGGTATGGGCCGAGGGGCATTCGAGGGGTGTGGTGGGGGGCATTCCAGGGGTGGGAGCAGAGGCGTTCCGGGGCATGGGCATTCCAGGGCAGGGGTGAAGGGGCGTTACCAGTGCACTGAGCGCTTTCCCCAGCAGCGCCTCTGGCCCAAAGGTCACCCAGCTGGCATGTGTGGGACTGCACAAGCTAATCTGATTCACCAGAAACGACTCCACAGCTCAAGTGGCAGAGTTAGGATTCAGTGCCCCTACTCTGCTCCACTGCGCTGGCACAGAACCAAGATCTGTTGGCGTAAAGGTCAGTTGTAATAATCTTATTACAGTTCCTCCATCTTGCTGTACAATGGTGAACTACAATTGTTGTCTAATAATAAAAGCGTTCAGTTTCCAGCCTAAACCCCTCATTCTGATTCTTAGTTTGTAACACCATTATAACTGGTCTGTGATTGGAAAAAGAGCTGGGGAAAAAAATCTCAGACATAACTACGCCTACCAAAATGTCCAAATCATATCTAGACCAAGTTTCAGTTTCTCAGACATTACCGTAAGTGTTACGTTACTTCAACTCTCCTACACCTCTGACGTAACGCTTTTTTATATTTTGCAGAAATCCCCCCCCCCCATGTCCAGAATCCTCCTTCTTTCACCCTAAAATCGGAAGGACAGACCTTTTGAGATTTCCCATTCAAAGAAAATATTGTTCTTCTTTAAAACATCCATTAAGTCACTGTAATCTTTTCTCATTTTCAACAGTTTGTAAAGTATCTCCTTCATCACTATAACCTTTCCCATTGATTTTTATTTTGTACATGTAATATTTCATCTCCAAGAGGTTTTCTTACAAAGCTTACTAAAATATCCACAGGAACTTACTTTTCTTTAGCAAATTTTGAATGAACCCGAAATACCTCATCAGTTTCTGCACTCATCTCATTTGCAGATTTTCCCAGAAAGTCAGCGAGAATCTGTATTAGTCTTTGAGTAATATTCTCATCACCTATTTCATGTCTGACCCTAAATCTCAGAAATCTTTCTTTCTGCCTCATTTCCAATAACGGTAAGTCCTGAGAGTCTCTCCCTTCCTCTTTTTCCAAAGTATCCATCCTAATGTTCATAGTTTTAAAGTCCTCCAGCAAATAATTGACATCTGGTTCCAAAGAAGTGATTTTTGCATCTTCCCTTTTAATGCTCAAATCGTCATCTACTTTATTCACTTTTCTATTGTTATCCAAAATAGCTGCTAATAATAAGTCCGTTTTAGCCAGCAACTCCTGAGAGGTTTATCTATCAGGCGTCAACGCAGAGCTTTGCTCTTCGACATTCTTCTTGCGAGGTGTCGTTTTCTCAAATAAGTTCCAATTAATGTTCCAAGCTGAATGACAGACCCAATAAGCTCTCAGCCAGAACATAGGAGGCAGCCTGCTGGATCAGACCAGAGTCCATCTAGTCCAGCACTCTGCTACTCGCAGTGGCCCACCAGGTGCCTTTGGGAGCGTACTCTCGAAGTCTATTTCTACATTCACATCTGATGCCATTTATTTGCTTACTGTGAGAATTTATATTCTGCTCTTCATGGCCCGTTTATGCATGCGCTACCTACCCCACGGCAGTTTGCTTCGCAGCGGGGTTTTCCCATATTTTTAATTATTTTTTTGTTTGCACAAAGATTCTCCTCCTGCAAAGGAGGAGAGCCAGCATGGTGTAGTGGTTAAGAGCAGGTGAATTCTAATCACGAGAACTGGGTTTGATTCTCCATTCCTCCACCTGGGTGATGGGAGAAACACCTGGTGAACCAGATGCGTTTCCCCACTCCTTCATTCCTGCTGGGTGAGCTTGGGCTAGTCACAGTTCTCTCAGAACTCTCTCAGCCCCACCTACCTCACCAGGTGTCTGTTGTGGGGAGAGGAGCGGAAAGGAGCTTGTAAGTCTCCTTCCAGGAGAGAAAGGTGGGGTATAAATCAGTGGTGAGATCCAAAAATTTTAGTGACAGGTTGCCATGGTGGTGGGATTCAAACTGTGGCGTAGCGCCAGTAAGGCGTGGCCCGGAGGCCTGACGGGGGCGTGGCCGGGCATTCAGGGGCGGGGCATACCTGGGCGGGGCTGTGGCAAGGACGCAGCCGCTGCGCCGGTCCTTGGGCGGGAAACGAATGCACGCAGGCGCAGGCTGCCACGCACGCCGGTGCACCTCCTGCTAGACTGCTTCAAGTTCTGCGCGCTACTGCTGAGAGGAGGGGCGTAACTAAGGCCAAAATCATGTGGCAAAATCACCAGTTAGTCACCCCCTCTCGGCACACACAAATCATTAGTAACCTACTCTCGGGAACCTGTGAGAACCTGCTGGATCCCACCTCTGGTATAAATCCAAACTCTTCTTGTCCCCAGCTCAGCCGTTTCCTCACTTTGGGGAGCTTGCCTGCTTTTTTTTTTTTTTTTTCAGCTGTCTTTTGTCTAGTGTTAGTTTGCTAGACCCTGCCGGTTCCTTGTTAATTGCATTGGCTCTCTCTGGCCCCTTCCGCACATGCAGGATAATGCACTTTCAATCCACTCTCAATGCACTTTAAAGCTGGATTTTTACTGTGCAGAATAGCAAAATCCACCTGCAAACAATTGTGAAAGTGGATTGAAAGTGCATTACTCTGCATGTGCAGAAGGGGCCTCTCTCTTCAGTGATAGACCTTCAGTGTGAAAATATATATATTTAAAAAAAAACTTTCTGAACTTTCTGAAACGGGGACCTGTCTAACCTCTGCCCCCATCCCTAGAAATGTGTGTGGAGAGGCCGACTGCTATCCCTCCTCTCGGATCTTGGTGTTGTACAATACCGGGTTTGCGACAGATAAGATCTCTATAATCTCAGAGCTGTAATGGGAAGAGCAGTCGAGCCTGGCAGATATCACTGAAACCTGGATGTGCAAATCAGATGTTGTTTTACCTTAGCACCAGATGGGGCCAAGCCCTTTCGCTTCCCCCAGACTAGAAGTTTGTGGAGGAGGGGTGGGGTCCATGGGGTCGAGTTGGGATGCCACGCTCCATGTGGGGCACGGGGAACCCCTGGAATCACAGCTCACGTCCAGACCACAGAGATCAGTTTCTCTGGAGACAATGGATCCTGACAATGGATCCTTTGGAAAGTATGGCACAGGTGTCAAACTCGTGGTCCTCCAGATGTTATGGACTACAGTTCCCATCATGGCCCTTCCTCTCCTGCAGGAGACTCAAAGGGGCTGACAATCTCCTTGCCCTTCCCCCCTCACAACAAACACCCTGTGAGGTAGGTGGGGCTGAGAGAGCTCCGAGAAGCTGTGACTAGCCCAAGGTCACCCAGCTGAAGCGTGTGTGGGAGTGCACAGGCTAATCCTGAATTCCCCAGATAAGCCTCCACAGCTCAAGTGACTTGAGCTGGGGAATCAAACCCGGTCCCTTCAGATCAGATGCCTGAGCTCTCTGCCAACCTCCTACGCATACTGCTGCTCCTCTGGATGGTTTGGATGGTTGACTTTGGATGGTTGACTCTGTGGCATTATACCCCGCTGACGCCCTCCCTTTAATCCCTTTGTCCTCAGGCACCATCTCCAAAATCTCCAGGTGTTTCCCAACATGGAGCCTGCAGACCCTACTCATCTGCTCTGACTTGGAGATCACGTCAAGCATGGATCCAAAATGTTATTTATGGCCCGCAGCAGAAGAAAGCACCGAGGAAAAGCACCAAAAACAACCCAGAGTGGAGGAAAAAACAATAATTAAGAACATAAGAACATAAGAACAAGCCAGCTGGATCAGACCAGAGTCCATCTAGTCCAGCTCTCTGCTACTCGCAGTGGCCCACCAGGTGCCTTTGGGAGCTCACGTGCAGGATGTGAAAGCAAGGGCCTTCTGCTGCTGCTGCTGCTCCTGAGCACCTGGTCTGCTAAGGCATTTGCAATCTGAGATCAAGGAGGATCAAGATGGGTAGCCATAAATTGACTTCTCCTCCATAAATCTGTCCAAGCCCTTTTTAAAGCTATCAGGTGGTGTCTCCACCACCTCTGTGGCAGCATATTCAAACACCAATCCTGCGTTAAGTGAAAAGTGTTTCCTTTAGTAGTCCTAATTCTTCCCCCAGCATTTTCAATGGATGCCCCCTGGTTCCTAGTATTGTGAGAAGAGAAATTTATCTCTGGCCGACATTTTCTACCCATGCATCATTTGATAGACTTCAATCATATCCCCCCCCTCAGGCAGCCTCCTCTCCCAAACGAAGAGGCCCAAGCAGCTGCAGCCTCTCCTGCGTGGGAAGGGTGCCCTTGCTGCCCCCTCCCCTTTGTGGTGATAAAATCAGACCCCCCTACCTTACTTTGGCAGATCCTACTTTAAGCAGCCGTCACTCTGTGCCTGGCGTGAGCGTTCAAAGCCCAGCCGCTCTGCATGGCAATTGCAAAACACAAATTGCAAAGCTGCCTGCGGCCTTTGGATTTAGATCCGGTAACTTGTAAATTAGCAGAGTAAAAAATGACAGGCCTTGAGTCGGTTGCTGGAGTTATATGAAAAGAGTTTACTTACTAGCAAGGAAAAAAAAAAAACAGGGTTACATGGGGACAAAACAAAGAATAACTTTCTAGTCTAGACTGTAACTTGGTTACATTGCATGGGACCACGTGTTCCCATATGGTGCCTACAGACAAAGGAGAGAGTCACCTCTTAAGGTGAATCCTCAACAAAGAAGATGCGTTGTGTGGTGTGAGGCTGCGTGTGTGTGAGACAAAGGAACATAGATAACTTTATAACCTCTGACCTATGTGCCTAGTCTCACATAAGCAATGCTGGGCTAACTAGCCAATGGCTTAATCAATGAACTGGTCCTACAACTATGACCTCAGTCACTAATTAGCATGCACATAGTTAACCCCTTCTTGCCAGGATTGTGACAGACACTTGCAAACTCTAACAAAAGTCACCGGTGATGGGTGGGTGGAGAGATCAGACAGCGGTTCCTTGGTGAAAGATCAGGACTGTTTGTGAAACAGAAGAGGATCCTTATTTTCATTGGTGGCATGGCAGAAGAGAACGTGGGCAGGAAAGACCCAGGACACCAGACAGAAAACATCAGATGTACACACATTCTCTTGTTTGCTCGGCCCCTACTGGGTTGCACATGAACATGCGTGTGCACAGATGCCACTGAAAGTCGGCCTTGTTCATAGATGCAGCAGAAGGAGGGGGGTAGAGTCAGAGGTGGGATCCAGCAGGTTCTCACCAGTTCCCAAGAGTGGGAACACTAATTATTTGTGTGTGCCGAGAGGGGGTGACTAATTGGGTCTGCTTTTCCGTTAGAAATTCCATTAGGTCCAAAATCATCAGTCCTGTTGTTTCCTATGTGGCTGGTTAGCGAAGGCAGAAAATGGGATAATTCTCCCTGTTAGGTCTGTTTAAAACATGTTTTAGTAATAATTAAAGTTCCTAGTTTAAAGGAAAGAGTATCCTTCTTTTGATTTCTAGAAACAAAACTTAAGTATTTGAAAGTATTAAGTATTTGACAGGCAGTCAATTAGAGGAGAAGTCGTTGTTTCTGTTGGCAGTAGACGATAGGACTTGCTATAATGAGTTTAAATTATGGACAGAGAAAGATACCAGCTGGAAATTAGGAACTTTTTTTTTACAGTTTTTACAGTAACAGAGAATTATTATTACTTACGCCCAGATACCCGGCCAATGCCGATGGGTACCCTTAGTCCAGTAGGCGTATGCCACTGTTTGAATCCCACTACCATGGGAACCTGTTACTAAAATTTTTGGATCCCACCATTGGGTAGAGTTGTAACGGGAGTGGACCGTGCTACTTCCCTTTGGCGTGTTGGTTACCACTTCTGAATGCTCCACCATATTGAAAATAGAAGAAAACTTGCACGCAGAGGAGGGTAGAAATCCACACATGCATCATTGCGAGGTAGGTTAGGCCAAGAGAGAGTAACGAGAGGCACTCAGGAAAGATCTACAGGGGCCAACTCCAAGTTGGAAAATGCCTGGAGGTATGGGGGTAAAGCCTGTGGGGGGAGAGAGTTTGGGGAAGGAAAGACTTTGTGAAGTGCTGCCACAGGAGTCCACCCCCAAAACAGTTTGTTGCTCCAAAGAAACTGATCTTGCTGTCTGGAGATCAGCAGTCATTCCCAGAGACCTCCCGACTCTACCTGGATGTTCTAAGAAAGTATCAAAAATTGTAAAGTAAATGGGTGCGTAATATACAGATGACAAACCGCATTCAAATGGGACTGAACACCCCACATGCAAACATACAACGAACCAATAACAAACAAGTGTTTGGATGTGCTAGCTGGGATGAACGTACAGGTCTTATAAATATTCCACAGATGGCATAAGCACATTCCTTAATTCTTCAAAACAACAAAGACGGGCTCTTCGGAAACCTCTCGTTTCGTGGCGTTTTGCCCACTTTATCAGTGACACATTATTGTCGCTTGCCCATATAGAAAGTATCCAAATCAAGAATAATGTTTTAGAGCATAGGTGTCAAATTCGCGGCCCTCCAGATGTTATGGACTACAGTTCCCATCATCCCCTGCCAGCACCCTGCTGGCAGGGGGATTATAAGGAACTGTGAATCCATAACTTTATCTAGTATGAGTATTCCCTATGTTCAGAGCTTATTATAAAATTACCATTGTGTCTCTAAGCGAAGCTTCACCTTTCCATCCAGTAAATTGCTTTGAGGATTGCTGTGTATTGTTGCCAGTACTAGCTGTGTAGTAGGTCTGTCTGATTTCTGATAGTTTTCCACTACACCTTCATTCGTTGGTTGTGTTGTCTACTCAGAGGTTGGCATTGCTTAGGTGTCAAACTCGCGGCCCTCCAGATGTTATGGACTACAGTTCCCATCATCCCCTGCCAGCATCATGCTGGCAAGGATGATAAGGAACTATGGTGCTTTATCTGGAGAAATTAGAACACCCTATAAGAGAAAGGATCTTTAAGCCCTTTCCAGCATGTTTTTATAGGTAAGCTGCAGTCCTTCGTATGGTGCTCTAATTTGGTTGCTTCTTTTAAAGGAGCAGCAGTGGCGTAGGAGGTTAAGAGCTCATGTATCTAATCTGGAGGAACCGGGTTTGATTCCCAGCTCTGCTGCCTGAGCTGTGGAGGCTTCTCTGGGGAATTCAGATTAGCCTGTACACTCCCACACACGCCAGCTGGGTGACCTTGGGCTAGTCACAGCTTTTCGGAGCTCTCTCAGCCCCACCTACCTCACAGGGTGTTTGTTGTGAGGGGGGAAGGGCAAGGAGATTGTAAGCCCCTTTGAGTCTCCTGCAGGAGAGAAAGGGGGGGATAGAAATCCAAACTCTTCTTCTCCTAAATGTGTGTAGTGGAATTTTAAAAGAGTTTGCATTTTGGTTTCAATAAGCACACTCAAATTGCATTTCAATATTTGAAAACCAACAATAAATACATTGCTGAACTTTAAGTTTAAAAAAATTATTTGTAGAAACAATCCTTTTTAACTTGAAGAAAAGTACTGATTTTTATTCACTTTGTTCTGAGTTGCAAAAAGTCTCTCAATTCTTCCTTTTAATTTATTCAGGGGAATTCACTGCCACAGCTACAAGCGAGTGCTTAGCGTCTGTTCGATAACATCACTGTCTTCATTTGGCTTTAAGTGTCCATTTTCCGGGCTAACGTTGACGCTCTTGCAGGGCCTAGGAACCAGGGAAAAGGTTAGATTGTTTTATGATTAAATATTAGGTTCAGTATAATTTTACAGAAGTGACTGGGCGGGAAGGAATTCTAGTGACTGGTAAAGGAAAATTCTCTCATCATTCATTGGCTAGTCTGTTGTAGGTCACATTTTCAATTGCACAAAAATAAGTTAGCCAACACTGGTTCAACATTCATGGCTACCAAGCGATAACTGCGCTTCCAGGTGATGGCTTACAGCTGTGGCTATGCCATTATATTAGATCACCAGCTCCCTTGAGATGGTGCACCTAAGGCAGTGGTGGCGAACCTTTGGTACTTCAGATGTTATGGACTACAATTCCCATCAGCCCCTTCCAGCATGGCCAATTGGCCATGTTGGAAGGGGCTGATAGTAGTCCACTGTATCTAAGGTATAAGGTTCCACCCTGAGACTAAAACATATAAGTCATAGCAGTGCAGGGAACTGACCAATTTTCAGAAAGACCCGCTAGGCTCACCTTTTGTTCCCTCCAGCGTCTTCCACCCAATCTGTAAGATCTTTCCCGCACGTCTCTGGAAGAAGGGAAACCGGATTCCCCAGCCATGACCGTGCTTTAAATCACCACAGGGATGGAGGTGTGGTACTTCCCCAAGAGGCCAATCAGAGGTGAGATTATCCCGGCCACCCGGGCTGATACCGAGCAAACTCCCACACCTGTCTGCCTGAGAAGGAAGCAAAACACAGAAGCCTGGTGAAATGCAGACCCAAACCAGTATAGCTGCCTTTCGAGAAACCTTCCCTTATTTCGGTGTATTCTGCTTTCCACATTTCCAGTGTATTCAATACAGTTTGGAGCTACTCATTATCAGTCTCAGCATTTTATCTGTATTCAGAATTGATGCCAAGGTTAGTCTTCGAAGGGAGCAGCAGTGGCATAGTGGCTAAGAGCAGGTGCACTCTGATCTGGAGGAACCAGGTTTGATTCCCAGCTCTGCCGCCTGAGCTGTGGAGGCTTCTCTGGGGAATTCAGATTAGCCTGTACACTCCCACACACACCAGCTGGGTGACCTTGGGCTAGTCACAGCTTCTCGGAGCTCTCTCAGCCCCACCTACCTCACAGGGTGTTTGTTGTGAGGGGGGGAAGGGCAAGGAGATTGTCAGCCCCTTTGAATCTCCTGCAGGAGAGAAAGGGGGGATAAAAATCCAAACTCTTCTTCTTCTTCTTCTTCTTCTTCTTCTTCTTCTTCTTCTTCTTCTTCTTCTTCTTCTTCTTCTTCTTCTTCTTCTTCTTCTTCTTCTTCTTCAGCATTTTATCTGTATTCAGAACTGATGCCAAGGTTTGTCTTCGAAGGAGAGCCTAGGGGAGCTGGGGATGTTGAGTTTGGTGAAGAGAAGGTTAAGAGGTGACACGATAGCCCTGTTTAGATATCTGAAGGGATGTCATGTTGGTGGGGGAGCAAGTTTGTTTTCTGCTGCTCCAGAGACTAGGACAGTGGTGGCGAACCTTTGGCACTCCAGATGTTATGGACTACAATTCCCATCAGCCGCTGCCAGCATGCTGGTGGTAGGGGCTGATGGGACTTGTAGTCCATAACATCTGGAGTGCCAAAGGTTCGCCACCACGGGACTAGGACCAGGAGTCATGGGTTCCAGGTGAAGGAAAAGAGATTCCACCTAAACATCAGGAACAACTTCCTGACCGTCAGGGCTGTTCGACAGTGGAATGCACGACCTCGCAGTGCGGTGGAGTCTCCTTCTTTGGAGGTTTTTAGAGAGGGGCTGGATGGTCATCTGTCAGGAGAATGTTGATTGTTGTGTTCACCCATGGCAGGGGGTCAAACTTGATGGCCCTTGGGGTCTTTTCCAACTTTATGATTCTATAAGCTTTTTATATCACCCTTCCCTTTTCAGGGTCAGGGTGGTTTCCAATCTCCAATAAAAACAATTCATAATAAATACAATATAAACAGTTTAAAATGTAAGTTTAAAAATATAACAGAGAAATTCAGCAGGCAATTTACCTCAGTCACACTCAAGTCCCTCTTCCCAAAATGATATTTGCTGTTTAGATTGGGTGGGGCTGTAGCAGAGGGGATCAATAGGGACGATAAAGATATGACTATAGGCCAAAAGAAAAGGAGCGATAGGCAGGTATAAGGAAGGGAAAGAAAGAATAAAGGAACATGAAGGGGGAAAGGAGGAGAGGGAAGGAAGGGAAAAGTCCATCAGCCTTCCTGCTAGGAAGTTTTATTTGTTTAAAACGTTTCTCTGTCGCCTTTCGACCCAACATGGGGTTGACAAGACCCCGAACTTTAAAACATTACAATGAAAACATTAACAACTGAGATCTTTAACATATTTAAGACAAGAGTGAGGACAAAATGGAGGAGATAAGAATGATGTAAACCGTTTTCAGCCCCGCTCAGCGAGGTATAAATCAATCTCTGATGTCAGGAAGACGAGCGGGTTGCTGCTGCTGTTTCCAGTTTGGAAAATGGTCAGGGCAAACTTCACCTCTGAAAATACTTTCGAGGAAAACGACTCCTTGTTTCAGACCACCTGTTAGTCTGAATCCACTTTTTGACCCAACAATGAGCGTTTCCCCACTTACCTGCTGCTGCGCGCTACTCTCCCCAAGTAGCGCGGGGTCCCCTGGCACTCCCCATTACAGGGGCGGCGACAACACAGCCGCCTCCTGATTGACTACTACGTAGCTGTCCACGCCCCCTCAGCGCGCGACAACACAGCTGCCATGACACTACCGCTGTCACGCCCCCTCAGCGCCCCCTCAGCGCGCTGTCACGCCCCCTCAGCGCGTGACGTGCACTGGGAGTAGCGCGCAGCAACCACTCACCCAGGTAAGTGGGGAAACGACCACAGATATACAAATAATGGAGGTAACCTCACCGGATGACCGTGGGGAACAGCTCTGCAGAGAACACATATGAGGTAGAGAAGGAACCAGACATGGAAAATTTCCCAATGACCGCCAGCACTGTTATCGCCACAGGCACGTCTGGGGAGAAAAATCTTTTTTTTCTTTTACAAAGAAATCATAACATAGAATTTGTACACTTCTGACTTTCCTGGGCATTCTGGCACAAGGGGAGGAGAAACGTGTGCGGACACAGTCTTCTCGCAGCTGAACTTAAATTGCCCAAGAGCTCCAAAATATCCCGACGGAACCGAGCCAAGTTCCACCTGCATGGTTACACTGCAGTTCATGACATGTTGATATAAGTAACTTTATGTAACGTGAAATAATCAGCAGTTCATCTCTAAAGACCTTAGAGTTGAGCTCTCTAGCGTCGCAAGGTACACGATTCTCAATGCCCGTCCACACAATCAGATTGAGGCCAAAATGTTTGGTCACTTTACTCTTTCAGCTGTTGAGGTGAATATAAATTGGCCATAATGCATGCTTTGTTGTTGTAGGAGGTTTTTTTAAAAAAAAAAAAAAAAAAACCAACCACAATACTCTGTGTTCTTACAAGTCGTTCCTAGTAATACTAATGGCTGCCAGCTGGTTTTGTATCAGTGGTGTTTTTCCACGTGCACGGTTTAGCAGAAACAAAAGCCGCAAACCTGTCCGACAGGCATTCAAGTTGCTCAGCAGCAAGCTGAGCAGACCTACGGACTGATCAACACGATAAGCCCAAAAGCTGAACGATGCTTGCCACGAAATGCCCTGCATTCCTACGCTGTGCATTTAGTTCCAGCAAACCACCAGGAAAGCCCCAAGTGCAGGAACGTACCGCCCAGGGGGACATATGAGGTCAAATGTCCTGAGGCTGTGGCCATTTAGTCACGTGGGGGGGGGGGGGCAGAAAATCGCCCCCCATACCCCGCTCCTTCCCCCTGGGTCCCATGCAGCTGACTTCAAGAGACCTGAATTGCAAAAGTTGGTTGGTTGTGGTGTGGCGAGAGTAGCACCATATGTACTGAGGACTCAGATTTTGCACCGGGCTACATTTTCCCTAGATACGCCCAGTGGTGGGATCCAAAAATTTTAGTAACAGGTTCCCGTGGTGGTGGGATTCAAACAGTGGCATAGCACCAATGGGGCTGGGCGGGGCACGATGGGGCGTGGCCGGGCATTCCGGGGGCGGGGCATTAATAATTTCTCTGTGACTGTAAAAAACTCTTACTGTAAAAAAAAAGTTCCTAATTTCCAGCTGGTATCTTTCTGTCCATAATCTAAACTCATCATAGCAAGTCCTATCGTCTAGTGCCAACAGAAACAACGACTTCTCCTCTGATTGGCTGCCTGTCAAATACTTAATACTTTCAAATGCTTAATTTTGTTTCGAGCAATCAAAAGAAGGATACTTTCCTTAAGCAAGGAACTTTACCATATTATTAAAACATGTTTTCAAAACAGCCCAACAGGGAGAATTATCCCGTTTTCTACCTTCGCTAACCAGCCACATAGGAAACAACAGGACTTTATGATTTTGGGACCTAATGGGATTTCTAACGGAAAAGCAGACCCAATTAGTAACCCCCTCTCGGCACACACAAATAATTGGTAACCCACTCTCGGGAACTGGTGAGAACCTGCTGGATCCCACCTCTGGATACGCCTCTGGCTGAGAGCAAATGGCGGTGGAGATTGCCCTCAACTTGCAACAAGTTATAGTGACCCAACATGGTTTTCAAGGCGATCAAAGGTGGTTTTGCCATTGCCTGCCTCTGCTTCCCAACCCTGGACTTCCTTGGTAGTCTCCCATCCAAGTACTAACCAGGGCCAACCCTGCTTAGTTTCCAAGACTGGGCTAACCTGGGCCATCCAAGCCAGGATAAGAAGGGATAACTCACAGGTGGGATCCAGCAGGTTCTCACCAGTTCCTGAGAGTGGGTTACTAATTGGGTCTGCTTTTCTGTTAGAAATTCCATTAGGTCCAAAAATCATAAAGTCCTGTTGTTTCCTATGTGGCTGGTTAGCGAAGGTAGAAAACGGGATAATTCTCCCTGTTGGGCTGTTTTGAAAACATGTTTTAATAATATGGTAAAGTTCCTTGCTTAAGGAAAGTATCCTTCTTTTGATTGCTCGAAACAAAATTAAGCATTTGAAAGTATTAAGTATTTGACAGGCAGCCAATTAGAGGAGAAGTAGTTGTTTCTGTTGGCAGTAGACGATAGGACTTGCTATGATGAGTTTAAATTATGGACAGAAAGATACCAGCTGGAAATTAGGAACTTTTTTTTTACAGTAAGAGTTTTTTACAGTCACAGAGAAATTATTAATGCCCCGCCCCCGGAATGCCCGGCCACGCCCCCTGTCGTGCCCCGCCCAGTCCCATTGGCGCTACGCCACTGTTTGAATCCCACCACCACGGGAACCTGTTACAAAAATTTTGGATCCCACCACTGGGATAACTATGTCTATAAGCACAGTCAACTACAAATATTACCAGGGAATTTGTTCAGGAGATTATCTAGAACAGCCTGGGGAAATCTACAAGATTTGCAAAACATGAATCCAGTGCTAACCACTCTTCGCGTTCCCAACCAAAACTTGGCAGTCAAAGCAAAATCCACCTGACGAACTGGGAGGCCTGTTGCAAGAACCTCTAGTGAATGTTGCTGAGTCATTGGATACCTTTTGGAACGACCGTGATGAGAAGACAAACGGCTCCGCCCAGGAGCAAGCAAAGAGTCTGGCATTTCTTCCTCCCCAGCCGCTGGAGCAGGAAGATACAGAGGATGCGTGCTGGGATTTCGACCGCGCCGAAGATAAGCTGTGTCAAGTAGATATCCAAGCCGAAACTACCCACGTTGAGACTTAAGCCATAGTATGCCAAGCTGTTGACAAACCTGAACACAAAAACAGGCCGAGTTTAAATAAAGAACCACTTTTTTTTGGCCATGTGTGCCACTCTGGTGTAACTAGAGCTGCCATTTTCAGGTTGGGAAATGTAGGGTGGAAACAGGGTCAGGCAGGTTTTGGGGAGGGATCTCAGCGGAACATGGGCTCATTCCGCACATGCAGAATAATGCACTTTGAAACTGCTTTCAGTGCTCTTTGAAGCTGTTCGGAATGGCAAAATCCACTTGCAAACAGTTGTGAAAGTGGTTTGAAAAATCACATTCTTTTTTTTTTTTGCGTCCAATGCTTGAGGAGGGGCCATGGTTTCATGGATTCCATTCTGCAAAGCAGCCGTTTTCTCCAAGGGAACAGAGTTCCATAGTCTGGAGATCACCTGTACCTCCGGGAGATCTCTCCAGACCCCACCTGGAAGGAGGCAGCCCTGTGAAAATGTTAGTCTAGATCAGGGGTCTTCAAACTATGGCCCTCCAGATGTTCATGGACTACAATTCCCATCAACCCCTGCCAGCATGGCCAAGTGGTAGGGCTCATGGGAATTGTAGTCTATGAACATCTGAAGGGCCATAGTTTGAAGACCCCTGGTCTAGATCAGAAGTCTGCAACCTGCGGCTCTCCAGATGTTTGTGGACTACAAATCCCATCAGCCCCTGCCAGCATGGCCACTTGACTGATGGGAATTGTAGTTCACGAACATCTGGAGAGCCACAGGTTGCAGACCCCTGGTCTAGATCTTGAAGCCCAGTGGACAATCTTGGAACAGTCACAATACTGCAGATAAAATGTGAGGAAATGACGACTACATATACCAGCCCAATCTGCTGAATAGAAGGGTGGGATAAAAATGCAATGATCGTAACAGATGCTTGCTCGAATAGTGCCCCTACATCCAAGAGCCAGAGTGGTGTAGTGGTTAAGAGCAGGTGTACTCTAATCTGGAGAACCGGGTATGATTGCCCGCTCTGCCACTTGAGCTGTGGAGGCTTATCTGGGGAACCAAATTAGCTTGTGCATTCTAACACATACCAGCTGGGTGACCTTGGGCTAGTCACAATTCTTCTGAGCTCTCTCAGCTTCACCCACTTCACAGGGTGTTTGTTGTGGAGGGAAGGGAAAGGAGTTTGTAAACCCCTTTGAGTCTCCTTACAGGTGAGAAAGAGGGGGATATAAATCCAACTCTTCTTCTTCAAGTCTGTTGTATATAGAGAATCCTAGAAATTGCAGTTTTGTGGCAGGGTTTAAGTTTGTAGTCCTCATGGTAGCAGAGATAATATTTCTAAAAATGTGACTTACAAAAGAAAAGTCACTGACAAGGCAGCCAGTTAGAATCATATACTCCTAGAGCTGGAAGGATCCATAGAGACCATCTAGTCCAATCCCCTTATCAATGCAGGATCAGCCTAGAGATGATCCCTGACAAGCGTTTGTCCAGTTGCTGTTTGAAGATTGCCAGTGACAGGAGTTCATCACCTCCCTGGGCAGTCGATTCCGCTGCTGAACTACTCTTGCTGTGTTTTCCTAATATCCAGCTGGTGCCTTTTACGCCCGTAATTTAATCCCATTGTTTACGTTCTATCCTCTGCTGCCAACAGGAATGGCTCTCTGCCCTCCTCTAAATGGGAGCCTTTCTAATACTTAATGAGGCCAATCAGGTCCTCCCTCAACCTCCGAGGAGCAGTGGCGTAGGAGGTTAAGAGCTCGTGTATCTAATCTGGAGGAACCGGGTTTGATTCCCAGCTCTGCCGCCTGAGCTGTGGAGGCTTCTCTGGGGAATTCAGATTAGCCTGGGCACTCCCACACACGCCAGCTGGGTGACCTTGGGCTAGTCACAGCTTCTCGGAGCTCTCTCAGCCCCACCTATTTCACAGGGTGTTTGTTGTGAGGGGGGAAGGGCAAGGAGATTGTCAGCCCCTTTGAGTCTCCTGCAGGAGAGAAAGGGGGGATATAAATCCAACCCTCCCTCCTCCTCCTCCTCCTCCTCCTCCAGATTGAACTATCCCAAATCCTTTCCTCGCAGGGTTTGGTCTCCAGGCCAAGTTCAAGCACGCAACTACTTAGTAAAGCCACTTCATACGAAAGGTAGATTCCAGTCAGGGAACACCTTAGAGATCCACAAGGATGTCAGGATAGGAACTTCCAAGAAGGAGAAGAGTTTGGATTTATACCATGCTTTTCTCCTGTAAGATGACTCCAGCATCTTACAAACTCCTTTCCCTTCCTCTCCTCACAAGACACCCCTTGTGAGGTAGGTGGGACTGAGAGAGTTTTGAGAGGACTGTGACTAGCCTAAGGTCACCCAGCAGGAGTGCAGTAGCTGGGAAACAAATCCAGTTCAGCAGATAGGAGTCCACTGCTCATGTGGAGGAGTGGAGAATCAAACCCGGTTCTCCAGATTGGAGTCCACCCGCTCTTAACCATTACATCATGCTGGTCCACTTGCTCTTAACCGCTACACCACGCTGGCTCTCCAAGAGTCAAAGTTCTCTTCATCAGACACAAGTCAGAGCGAAGATCCCCAAGTCCATTATGTCCTGAAGTCAGAGAAAGTAGGACCAGGCAGTCAGGATGGAAAGACACCATGCAAACTCTCATCAGTGAACGGGGGGGGGGGGGGAAATACCTAGGAGTGGAAAGTTAGCATCAGCAGTGAGATAAGAATCTCGTGTCGCTATTCAGCCCTGGAGGAGTCTATCAAAGTAACAAAACAAGACAGGCTCACCAGACGGATGACATGAGAAACGTCACCTTCCTTAAGTGGGGATTTCTGAAGAGGTCCAGGATGCTCCCAGACTTGGCCTTCACCTCAGGTTGGAGCTGGAAGGAAGGAAGGAAGGAAGGAAGGAAGGAAGGAAGGAAGGAAGGAAGGAAGGAAGGAAGGAAGGAAGGAAGGAAGGAAGGAAGGAAGGAAGGAAGGAAGGAAGGAAGGAAGGAAGGAAGGAAGGAAGGAAGGAAGGAAGGAAGGAAGGAAGGAAGGAAGGAAGGAAGGAAGGAAGGAAGGAAGGAAGGAAGGAAGGAAGGAAGGAAGGTCAAAATAAAAACAGATTTTAGCTTCTTTCCAGGAGCTGAGTTAGCACAGGGAGATAATACTCCAGTTTGTTCTTCATGAGCCTGGATCTTTTGTATTTGCACCACAAGCACATCCCCACATGTGCCTCTTGATTGGTTGACCCAGAGCGACGGAGCGGGGAAAATAAACCATTTCTGCTCCCACGGTGTTTGCTTCTTGGCAGCAGGGTCACCTCTAGGATATTTTAAAAGAGTCCGCCAATTTGGCTATTTTTTGAAAATCCCGAGCTAAGGGAAATATCGCATGGGGGCAACACTGGGGCAAGGCCAACTTTAGCACCAGGAACCCGTGCTGAAACTTTGCATGAACCGGGATATTCCACTTGCCCATCCCGGGATATTTTGGGCCGTGCTGAAGCAGCCCTCTGTCAACTGAAGACCAGATGTAATCCTGGGAATTCTCCAGGAGCCCCATGTGGAGATTTCGATAGCTTATCTGGGTTGGCTAAATCTCCCTGTCATACAAGAGGAGCCCCACTGGCTATTCACTTGGGGCAGGGGACTACAATTCCCCATCAGCCCCTGCCAGGGTAACCCTCCATGCTCAGAATGGGTGGACCCATAAAGGGTTGGAGACTCAAAGCAGCAAGAAGCTGCAAGAGCTCCATGTAGTTTGGAGGAGACAAGGCTACCAGACTCGCCAGATCTTGAATGGTATAAGCCAGGGGTTGGGAACCCGCGGCTCGCGAGTCGCGATGCAGCTCTCTCCGCCCGCTGTTCTTATGCGGCTCCATGAGAGCGGAGCAGCCAGCCCTTCTTCGCCTTCGCCCTGCAGTAGAGTTTCAGGGGCGGAACTACATCCAGTCTGCGGCCCGTATGAGGGTGCGCCGCGATGCCTCTGGCTCCTACCCGCCCCGCTGCTTAGTGGGGCAGGCGCTCTCCCGGCGGCCGGGCAGGAGCCGAGCCGCCGGGCCCCTCTTCACCCGCCCTGCACAGGAGCAGAGGTATGGCCACATCTCTCAACCCGTGGGGGGGTGGTGAGCGGGCGGAGGGGGGAGGAGGAAAGCAGTTTGGAAATAAGTCGTCAGCGGGGCGGTTGAGGGGACGAGCGAGTGGGTGGGGGGGGGTGAGCCAAATGGCTCTTTGAGGGAAGGTTCCCCGACCCCTGGTATAAGCCCTTAACACCTTGTTAAGGGGTTTTTTGTGTTTGTAATGGGTGAGAGTTCTCCTGAAACCTTCATCATGTTGAATCCTGTTCACCCAGCCCTTGGAGTCTTCGGGAGCCAACCCACTTAAGTGGAAGAATTGGACTTTGGCAATATCAGAGAGACTGTCACTAGAAGGGACTTGAAAATGCAACCTGAACAGGACCTTTTGAAGTGTGATGTTAAATGTTGATGTTTTGATGTTTGTATGTTAAGAAGAAGTAAACCATTTTGTTTTTTTTAAAAATTTGTTAAGTTGCAAACTCCCATTTCCAAGTTCTGCCCCCACAGAACTCCACAGATAGAGGGTTCACACCAGCATGGCCAATTGGTAGTCCATGAACACCTGCAGAGCCACAGGTAGCAAACCCCTGGGGCAAATCCAAGAACAAGGGTTATTTTTTTTTGACACCTGGGAAGCACCTGTTAGGCTCTCGCCCTCCTGAGTGTGGTCAGCCAAGGAAGGCTTCACATCCTGCCTTACCACTCACCAGCCAAGGAAGTTTCACTCCTGCCTTACCACATCCTCTTGCCTTACCACACCAAGGGAAATAGAAACCTGTCTTTGTTTGAGCAGCTGCGCATCTTTTCTTTAGAAAAAGGTGGTGTACCAACCCCATTTCTGGGAGAAAGAGGTAGAGCCCACCTATCAAACAAAGCTGGTACTTTCTTATTTATTGGATTTGTATCCTTCCCTATCCCATGGAGGCTCAGGATTGGGAGAGGTATCGCATTATTACAAGGATGGTTTGGCGCTATCCTCAGGTCCCCGGTATGCAGTTCAAGACAAGTGGCAAGCCACTAAGTTGTAATAGCCCGATCTCTAGGCTCAACTTCCTAGGCCTTGGCTTTCAATCCTTGGTGCTTTAAAAAAACCTTAATTATAGCTTTAGAGCAGGGGTCTTCAAACTATGGCCCTTCAGATAGTTTCATGGACTACAATTCCCATCCAGCCCCTGCCAGCACACATGGCCAAGTGGTGGCAGCTCATGGGAATTGTAGTCTATGCGAACATCTGGAGGAACTCCATAGTTTGAAGACCCCTGTTTTAGAAGGAAAGAAGAAATTGGATTTATACCCTTCCCTTCCTCTCCTGTAAAGAGACTGAAGGCAGCTTACAAACTCCTTTCCCTTCCTCTCCCCCACAACAAGACACAATTCTAGCCAGGGTTGGTGGGGCTGAGAGAGAAGTTCAGAGAGAACTATGACTTTCATTACAAGGTTAAGCCCAACAGGCTTCATGTGGAGAAGCAGGAGGAACAAATCTGAAAGTTTACCAGATAAGACTCTGCCATTCATGTGGAAGAGAGGGGAATCGAACCTGCTCTCAACAACACCTTCCTCGGATGAATATGCCAGATTTGCTGTGACTTAGGACAGCTAACAAGAGCAGCTCAGACTTCAATCCAAGCCCTCCGGAAGCCTCATGCTCTGGTCCCCACTCCCGAGCCTGGAGAGAACCCGGGTTTTGATTCCCCCCACTCCTCTGTAAAAGAGGCCTAGAAGGTGACCGTTTGACCAGTCACAAAGTTCTTCCTCGGAACTCTCTCAAGTCATGTGGAGGCAGGGAATGGCAAACCACTGGTCCGAATATCCTTCTTGCCTTTGAAAACAGAGCTGTAGCGAGGAAAATCTGTGCCCGGGGCACGCATACACCTCCGCCCCCTGCCACAATTCCCCACACCCGCACGCTAGCCCAGTGCATCATGCGTACCCCCCACATCCCCTAGGTGCTATGCCACTCGCTTGAAAACCCTACGAGATTGCCATCAGTCAGCAGTGTCTGGATGGCACTTCTCACTGCCACCACAATCAATCCTAGAGGAAGGAATGGGTTCACAAGAAAAGTATCAAAACAGACTTCTGCATGTGCAGTACAGGAGAAAGATACTTTACCTTTTGACCTTCACTTGCAAACACTAAGTTCTTTTACCCTCGGAGCCCATTTCCAAAACCTTTAGGACTGCCTCCCTGTTCCCACTTTTTTTGGACAATCAGTCACTGAAATACTCTTTACGGACCACATTATGCTATCAACTCAAACCTTCTTCACCTGTTCTAAGAGTTTGGGATAAAGTGTCCGCTTGTTCATCAAAGCAGCCTTTTTTGGAGGAGCTTTTTGGCTTCGTCCATCTTCCCTTTGGTCACAAGCCACCGAGCAGATTCAGGAAGAAGCCTGGAAAAGATGGAAGCGTGCAAACCCGTCATTTCCGTTTTACATCCAACTCTACCATGTTAAAAAAAAAAAGTCACATATTTATATCCCACATTTTCCCCCAGTGGGGCCCCAGAGTGGCCAGCGTGGTGTAGTGGCTAAGAGCAGGTGCACTCTAATCTGGAGAACCGGGGTTTGATTCCCCGCTCCAGCCACTTGAGTTGTAGAGGCTTATCTGGTGAACCATATTGGTTTGTGCACTCCAACACATACCAGCTGGGTGACCGTGGGCTAGTCACAGTTCTTTGGAGCTCTCTCCAGCCCCACCCACCGCTTTGGGGTGTTTGTTGGGAGGCGCGGGAAGGGAAAGGAGATTGTTGCCCCCTTTGAGTCTCCTTGCAGGAGAGAAAGAGGGAAAATACGTCCAAACTCTTCCTACTCCTACTACTCCCACTACTCCCACTACCACCACCACCACCACCACCACCACCACCACCACCACCACCACTAC
>NW_025949893.1:0-10780 GCF_021028975.2 Sphaerodactylus townsendi
GGAAACCTGGGTGGCGTGTCCGGACACCTGGGAGCATGTCCGGACACCTGGGAGCGTGTCCGGAAACCTGGGTGGCGTGTCCGGCCACTTGGGAGGCGTGTTCGAACACCTGGGAGGCTTGTCCGTCCACATGGGTGGCGTGTTCGAACACCTGGGAGGCTTGTCCTTCCTCATGGGTGGCTATTTTTCAAACACCTGGGAGGCTTGTCCGGTCCCCTGGGAGCGTGTCCAGACACCTGGGAGCCTGTCCGGACACCTGGGAACCGTTCCCGGACACCTCGGAGCGTATCCGGCCACCTGGGTGGCATGTCCGGCCACTTGGGAGGCGTGTTCGAACACCTGGGAGGCTTGTCCGTCCACATGGGTGGCGTGTTCGAACACCTAGGAGGCTTGTCCTGCCCCCTGGGAGGCGTGTCCGGCCCCCTGGGAGGCATGTCCGGCCACCTGGGTGGCGTGTCCGGCCACCTGGGAGCCGTGTCCGGACACGTGGGTGGCGTGTCCGGACACCTGGGTGGCCTGTCCGGCCACCTGGGAGGCGTGTTCGAACACCTGAGAGGCTTGTCCGTCCACATGGGTGGCATGTTCGAACACCTGGGAGGCTTGTCCGGCCCCCTGGGAGGCGTGTCCGGACATCTGGGAGGCATGTCCGGACACCTGGGAGCGTGTCTGGACACCTGGGAGCGTGTCTGGAAACCTGGGTGGCGTGTCCGGCCACCTGGGAACCGTGTCCGGACACCTAGGAGCGTGTCCGGAAACCTGGGTGGCGTGTCCGGCCACCTGGGAGGCGTGTTCGAACACCTGAGAGGCTTGTCCGTCCACATGGGTGGCATGTTCGAACACCTGGGAGGCGTGTCCGGCCACCTGGGTGGCGTGTCCGGACACCTGGAAGGCATGTCCGGACACCTGGGTGGCGTGTCCGGCCACCTGGGAGGCGTGTTCGAACACCTGGGAGGCTTGTCCGTCCACATGCATTGGGCAAAGTGCAGATCTTTACCAAATTGCACTTAAGGGAGGCTTATTATAGAGTTCGTATTGCAGAAGGCTATGAGCACTTGACAGCTTTCAATACAGAATTTGGACAGTATGAATATTTAATAATGCCATTCGGATTAGCTGGAGCCCCAGGGGCTTTCATGGCCCTTATCAACGTTGTTTTGCAAGATTTGTTATTTAAAGGGGTGGTCGTATATTTAGATGATGTATTGATTTACTCACAAACCATTGAGGAGCATGAGAATCTCGTACGGGAAGTCTTACAACGCCTACTAGATAACTCCCTCTTTGTCAAGTTGTCAAAATGCTGTTTCCATCGGTCCTCCATAGACTATCTGGGGTATCGAATCTCTCCTGAGGGCTTGGAAATGGATCCAGCTAAAATAAACGCAGTAATTGAATGGCCTGCCCCCACCAATAGGAAGGAACTGCAATCCTTCCTATGCTTTGCCAATTTCTATCGTGACTTTATTCCCCGATTTGCTGAAATTACCTTGCCGCTCACAGATCTCTTACGCACCAAAGGCAAGGACTCGCAGGCTTCTAAACCCGGAGCCCCCCTTCTCTGGTCTCAAGAGTGCCAGTCGGCATTCCAACAGCTAAAAACAGCTTTTACCACGGAGCCAATTTTAAGACACCCAGACCCAGACCTTCCTTTCATCGTGCATGTGGATGCTTTGGATAAAGCGATGGGCGCTGCCCTCTTGCAGAAAAATAAAAATAACAAACTGGTACTATGTGCTTACTTATCCAAAAAGTTTTCTGGGGCTGAACTTAATTGGACTGTGGGGGATAAGGAGACCACAGCTATCAAAGCTGCATTGAGCGTTTGGCGCCATTGGCTGGAGGGGGCCAAGCACCCTTTCCAGGTCTGGTCGGATCACAAAAATCTGGCTGCCCTGTCCACTCCGCCCAAATGTCTCACAAATAAATCCGCGCTGGGCCGATCATTTCTCCAGCCGTTTACAGTCCATTTTTTCCCTGGTAAAAGCAATAAACTGGCTGATGCGCTGTCTCGCCTCCCCGGGGAGGGGGGGAAAACTTCACTACGGGACATCCCGCGCACCGTTCTCTCCCCCTCCCAGCTAGGATTAGCTGTCACCCGATCGCAATCTACAGCGTCTCCTCCCCCTTCGGCCATTCCTACCATCGTCTCCCCCTTCCTCCAAGGATTCAGGGAGGCGGGGCTCCGCGAACTGACAGAGGGGGGAGATTCACAACTACGTTTGGAGGGTGGTGTTTGGAAACGAGGGGGGTGCTGGTACGTCCCTCCCCCTCTCCGGAAGCAGGTTCTCGAAACGTGTCATGATGCCCGTCAGGCAGGACACTTTGGGTTTTTGAAAACGTTGCATCTGGCCCGCCGACAGTTCTGGTGGCGCTCCATGCGCAAAGACATCGAAACTTATATCAAGGGGTGTTCCGTCTGTGCGGAGGCCAAGTCGATACTGGGGAAGCCGCATGGGTTACTAAAGCCTCTCCCAGTTGCCTCTCGGCCCTGGCAGATCATTTCCATGGATTTTATCACAGATCTGCCGGAAAGCCACGGGAACACTGTTTTATGGGTGGTGGTGGAACTTTTTTCTAAACAGGCACATTTCGTTCCCTGCACCACCATTCCGTCGGCCCGGTTGTTTATCCAACATATCTATCGCCTACATTCCTCCCCCGACAAGGTGGTATCCGACCGCGGTCCCCAATTCATATCTAAATTTTGGAAGGCTTTCCTGGAACTGTTGGGAACCACCCCAGCAGTCGCCGCCCCCTACCACGTTCAAAGTGACGGTCAGTCAGAAAGGACGAACAGAACATTAGAACAGTATTTACGTTGTTATACTAACTATCATCAGGACAATTGGTGCGACTTGCTTCCTTTTGCAGAGTATGCTTATAACAATGCCATCCATAGTAGCACGCAAAAGACCCCATTTGAAATTGTGTCTGGTCAATCTTTTCCACCATTGCCACAGCTGCCTACAGAGGTACTGCAGCCTCCAGAGTTCAATCAATGGATTTCTTCACTAGCCGAGGGTTGGAAAACAGTGCAGTCTACCTTACAACAGGCCCAAGAATCACAAAAGGTTCAGGCGGACAAGCATCGCTCAGAATTCCCTTTGCGTGTTGGGGCATGGGTCTATTTGTCCACTAAAAACCTTAGAGACGTGCACAAATATTCAAAACTTGGCAAGAAATTTGTGGGCCCTTTTTGGATTACAAAGGTGATCAATGATGTTACTGCCCGTTTGGAACTGCTTAACTCATTAAGTAACATTCATCCCGTCTTTCATTCCAGCTTGCTCAAGGAGGCTCCCGGTTCAGATGCCTGGCACGACCCTCTGGATGCCAGTTATAATTGATGGCCACAAGCACTATGAAATAGATGCTATCCTGGACTCCCGCTTCTCCCGCAAACGTCTACAGTATTTAGTTTCATGGGTTGGCTATCCCTCTGGTCATAATCAATGGGTATATACAGAAAATATTGATGCCCCCTCTCTCATTTCTGCTTTTCATAAGGCCTTTCCTAATAAGCCAGGGGGGGAGGTTTTCTTGGGGGAAGCAGAGTGTAAGAATGGCAGTTTTGCCTGTTTTCCTTTCAGCCACCTGGCCTTGACGGAATGCCTCCGACCGGGCGACGGGCCAGAACCGGCAGCAACAACTTTGGTGGACGTCTTATCTTGCTGTCCAGGATGAGCATTCCGTTCCCATGAGATGGGCCTGGATGGCCAGGGAGGGGGAAGGGATAGAGTACGTTATAACCTATAGTTTGGGAGGGAGGTCTCATTCCTGTCATGCCGTGTGTGTGTGCTTTCTAAGATGTCTGAATAAATGGTCTTACACCCCAAAGCCTTTTATTTCTGCTCTTTGGAATTCCTTACAGCGTGTCTGGCAACCTGGGAGGCGTGGCTGGCCACCTGGGAGGGTGTACGGCCACCTGGGAGGTTGTTCGGCCACCTGGGAGGCGTGTCTGGCAACCTGGGAGGCGTTTCCGGCCACCTGGGAGGGTGTCTGGCCACCTGGGAGGTTGTTCGAACACCTGGGATGTGTGTCCGGCCACCTGGGATGGTGTCCGGCCACCTGGGAGGTTGTCCGGCCACCTGGGAGGTGTGTCCGGCAACCTGGGAGGCATGTCTGGCAATGTTGGAGGCATGTCTGGCCACCTGGGATGGTGTCCGGACACCTGGGAGGTGTGTCCGGCCACCTGGGAGGTTTTTCGGCCACCTGGGAGGCATGTCCGGCCACCTGGGAGGTTGTCTGGCCACCTGGGAGGTTGTCCGGCCACCTTGGAGGCATTTCCGTCCACCTGGGAGGTGTGTCCGTCCACCTGGGATGGTGTCCGGCCACCTGGGAAAGTGTCCGGCCACCTGGTAGTTTTGTCCGGTCACCTGGGATGGTGTCCGGGCACCTGGGAGGTATGTCCGGTCACCTCGGATGGTGTCCGGCCACCCGGGAGGATGTTCGGCCACATGGGAGGCATGTCCGGCCACCTGGGAGGCATGTCTGGCCACCTGGGAGGGTGTCCGGCCACCTTGAATCTTGTCCGGCCACCTGGGAGGTGTGTCCGGCCACCTGGGATGGTGTCCGGCAACCTTGGAGGTTGTTCGGCCACCTGGGAGGCTTCTCCGGCAATCTGGGAGGCGTGTCCGGCAACCTGGGAGGCATGTCCGGCAACCTGGGAGGGTGTCTGGCCACCTGGGATGGGGTCCGGCCACCTACTAGGTTGTTCGGCCACCTGGGAGGGTGTCCGGCCACCTGGGAGGTCTGTCCGGCCACCTGAGAGGTCTGTCCGGCCACCTGGGAGGTTGTTCGAACACCTGGGAGGGGTGTCCGGCCACCTGGGATGGTGTCCGGCCACCTGGGATGGTGTCCGGCCACCTGTGTCGTGTGTCCGGCCACCTGGGATGGTGTCCGGCTACATGGGAGGCATGTCCGGCAACCTGGGAGGCATGTCTGAACACATGGGAGGCGTGTCCGGCCACCTGGGAGGCATGTCTGGCCACATGGGAGGCGTGTCCGGCCACCTGAGGCGTGTCCGGCCACCTGGGAGGGTGTCCGGCCACCTGGGAGGTTGTTCGAACACCTAGGACATGTGTTCGGCCACCTGGGATGGTGTCCAGCCACCTGGGAGGTTGTTCGGCCACCTGGGAGGCGTGTCCGGCCACCTGGGAGGCATGTCCGGCCACCTGGGAGGGTGTCTGGCCACCTGGGAGGTTGTTCGAACACCTGGGAGGCGTGTCCGGCAACCTGGGAGGCGTGTCTGGCAACCTGGGAGGCGTGTCTGGACACCTGGGATGGTGTCCGGCCACCTGGGAGATTGTTCGGCCACCTGGGAGGCGTGTCCGGCAACCTGGGAGGCGTTCCCGGCCACCTGGTATGGTGACCGGCCACCTGGGAGGTTGTTCGAACACCTGGGATGTGTGTCCGGCCACCTGGGATGGTGTCCGGCCACCTGGGAGGTTGTTGGGCCACCTGGGAGGCCTGTCTGTCCACCTGGGAGGTGTGTCTGGCCACCTGGGAGGTTGTTCAGCCACCTTGGAGGCATGTCCGTCCACCTGGGAGGTGTGTCCGTCAACCTGGGATGGTGTCCGGCCACCTGGGAAGGTGTCCGGCCACCTGGAAGTTTTGTCTGGTCACCTGGGATGGTGTCCGGGCACCTGGGAGGTATGTCCGGCTACCTCGGATGGTGTCCGGCCACCTGGGAGGATGTTTGGCCACATGGGAGGCGTGTCCGGACACCTGGGAGGCGTGTCCGGCCACATGGGAGCGTGTCCGGTCACCTGGGAGGCGTGTCCGGCAACCTGGCAGGCGTATCCGGCAACCTGGGAGGCATGTCCGGCAACCTGGGAGGGTGTCTGGCCACCTGGGTTGGTGTCCGGCCACCTACTAGGTTGTTCGGCCACCTGGGAATGTGTCCGGCCACCTGGGAGGATTTTCGAACACCTGGGAGGGTGTCCGGCCACCTGGGAGGTTGTTCGAACACCTGGGATGTGTGTCCGGCCACCTGGGAGGTTGTCCGGCCACCTGGGAGGTTGTTCGGCCACCTGGGAGGTGTGTACGGCCACCTGGGATGGTGTCCGGCCACCTGGGATGGTGTCCGGCTACCTGGGAGGCGTTTCCGGCTACCTGGGAGGCATGTCTGGCAACATGGGAGGCGTGTCCGGCCACCTGAGGCGTGTCCGGCCAACTGGGAGGCGTGTCCAGCCACCTGGAAGGGTGTCCGGCCACCTGGGAGGTTGTTCGAACACCTGGGAGATGTGTCCGGCCACCTGGGATGGTGTCTGGGCACCTGGGAGGTTGTTCGGCCACCTGGGAGGGTGTCCGGCCACCTGGGAGGTTGTTCGAACACCTGGGAGGCGTGTCCGGCAACCTGGGAGGCAGGTCTGGCAACCTGGGAGGCGTGTCTTGCCACCTGGGAGGGTGTCCGGCCACCTGGGAGCGTGTCCGGCAACCTGGGAGGTTGTTTGGCCTACTGGGAGGCCTGTCTGACCACCTGGGAGGCGTTTCCGGACACCTGGGAGGGTGTCGGGCCACCTGGGAGGTTGTTCGAACACCTGGGATGTGTTTCCGGCCACCTGGGAGGGTGTCCGGCCACCTGGGAGGCGTGTCCGGCCACCTGGAAGGCGGGTCCGGCCACCTGGGAGGCATGTCCGGCCACCTGGGATGGTGTTCGAACACCTGGGAGATGTGTCTGGCCACCTGGGATGGTGTCCGGCCACCTGGGAGGTTGTTCGGCAACCTGGGAGGCGTCTCCGGCAACCTGGGATGCGTGTCTGGCAACCTGTGAGGCGTGTCTGGCCACTTGGGAGGGTGTCGGGCCACCTGGGAGGTTGTTTGAACACCTGGGATGTGTGTGCAGCCACCTGGGAGGTTGTTCGAACACCTGGGAGGTGTGTCCGGCCACCTGGGATGGTGTCCGGCCACCTGGGAGGTTGTCCGGCCACCTGGGAGGTTGTTCGAACACCTGGGAGGTGTGTCCGGACACCTGAGATGGTGTCCGGCCACCTGGGAGGTTGTTCGGCCACCTGGGAGGTGTGTACGGCCACCTGGGATGGTGTCCGGCAACCTGGGAGGTTGTTCGGCCACCTGGGTGGCGTGTCCGGAAACCTGGGAGGTGTCTGGAAACCTGGGAGGCGTGTCTGGCCACCTGGGAGGGTGTCCGGCAACCTAGGAGCGTGTCCGGCCACCTGGGATGGTGTCCGGCCACCTGGGAGGTAGTCCGGCCACCTGGGAGGCGTGTCCGGCCACCTGGGAGGCGTGTCCGGCAACCTGGGAGGTTGTTCAGCCACATGGGAGGCGTATCCGGCCACCTGTGAGGCGTGTCCAGACACCTGGGAGGGTGTCCGGCCACCTGGGAGGCGTGTCCGGCCACCTCAGAGGGTGTCCGGCCACCTGGGAAGCTTGTGTGGCCATTTGGGAGGCGTGTCCGGCCACCTGGGAGGCGTGTCTGGCCACATATGAGGCCTGTCCAGCCACCTGGGAGGCGTGTCCGGCCACCTGGGAGCGGTTTCCGGCAACCTGGGAGGTGTGTCCGGCCACCTGGGAGGTTGCTTCCCTTCGCAGAAATTGCTTCCCTTCACAGACATGGCAGGTGGCCGGACAGACCTCTCAGGTGGCCGGACAGACCTCCTAGGTGTCCGGACAGATCTCCCAGGTGGCCGGACAGACCTCCCAGGTGGCCGGACAGATCTCCCTGGTGGCCGGACAGACGTCCCAGGTGGCCGGACACACCTCCCAGGTGGCCTGACAGACCTCCCAGGTGTCCGGAGAGACCTCAGAGGTGGCCGGACAGACCTCCCAGGTGGCCGGACAGACCTCCCAGGTGGCCGGAAAGACCTCCCAGGGTATCCAAACAGACCTCCCAGGTGGCCAAACACATCTCCCAGGTGGCCGCACAGACCTCCTGTAAAGGATTCAATGGTGTTGATGAGTGGGTCAGCCGCCTGGCCTTGACTACATTCCACAGCCCGGGCGATGGGCCAGCTTCTCCGGCGGAGACCTTATCTCTGCGAGGGAGATGAGACCTCCATTCCCATGGGAATCCGGGAGGGGGGATGGGATGGACAGAGTTATAACCTGTGCTTCTGGCGGGAGATCTTATTCCTGCCACTGCGTGTACGTGAGCTTTCTAGGATGTCTGAATAAACGGTCTTTTACACCCAAAAAGCCTTTTATTTCTGCATCTATGGAATTCCTTACATTGTGGCAGGAATCTATCGTTCATCTATCTTCCTAGTGCAGTGGACCTCTGGTGTCTCGCCATGGAGAGGTTGAATATTCCTGTGGAAGGTTCGGTAGCACCCAAAGAGGGCTCCGAGCTCTCCCTTCTGGATTTGGAGGAACCGGCGGGAGAACGGGTCTCGCTGGTGACTCTTTCCCGTCCTCGTATCAGCACGAGTCTTCCCTTACTCCGTTGGAACGAGGGACGTGAAGACGACCATGGGGACTTACATGAGTCGTTTGGGGCGCTGTCTATGGATCGAGCGCCTGTGGATCGGATATCTACCCGTTTTCGTATGGATTACAAACCTCAGATGCAACCTGTCACGGAGGAGACGGGCCTGACCACCTTTCATGCGGCAACACAGGAGTCCATTGAACGATTCCTGGACTCGTATTTTGGTGATGCTCCCAAAGATCCACCATGGCATAGCACTGGGGCCCGTCCGAAGACCACCGGTGAAACTGGGACTATACCAGGGACTGGGAGGGGTATCCGTACCGTCTTCCGATCGGACCCCCCAGATCCCGGACCAGCGGCTGCACCTGAGATGCCCCGTGGAGCCACCGGTGGGCACGACGTCCTGCGTTCAGATGAAGAGGAGTCCGGAGAAAGCCTGCACTCCCAGCCGGATCTATTCCCTCTCCCATCGAAAGAGAGCTGGGATGAGGAAGTGGGCCGACTGCGAGATGCCCAAGAAGCATGGGCCCGTGAACGCCAGCTATGGGAAGAGGAACGAGAACAGCTGCAGCAAGAGCGTGAAAACCTGCAAAGAGACCGGGAACAGCAGCGCAAAGAAGTCCAACTCGAATTGGACCGTGCCAAAGATGCGCTGCAACGGCAATATGCGCAGAATCTATCCGTCCATGATAAAGTCCTGGAACACTCCAAACTGGACTTACAGCGTCAACGCGAAAGCGTTCAGGCCTTGCGTACGCAAAGTGAACTTACTGCAGCTATTCAACGAGACGAACTGGCTAAATTGGAACGAGAGAAAGCAGCTTTGCATGCGCACCAGGACGCATTGACTCGCAAGGAGAGAGAGCTGGCTGCCTTGGAGAGGGAACTGAAGAAGCAGCAGAACAAGACAACCCAAGTTGGAGTCTACGCTGTCACGGGTACAGCCGGCGCCAGAGGGGCGACGCTGCTGGGTCCTGCCACCTTCCAAGGACCGGCTCCCACCAGAACGCCAGCGACACCGGCGTTGGTACCTCTACCTCCACCGATTCCAGCCCCCCCTGCGCAACCGCTGCCTCAACCTGCGCAACCTGCGCAACCGCCCCCCCTGCGGGCGCCAAGGGCCGTGGAGAGGGGATATTACAGACCTCCAATACCTGCCCGTTTCGATGGGACCGCTTCCAAACTTCCCTACTTCATCTTGCAACTCGATGCCCACATGGAGGACTATGACGATTTATACCGGTCTGAGCGCGAAAAAATACGGGACATCGGCTCAGTCCTGGATGGGGCGGCAGCCGACTGGTTTGTGACTCTTTTGAACCTGCAAGATGAAGATACTCGCACGGTGCCCGCGTTCCTCCAAGCCTTAAGGGCTCGCTTCCAAGATCCGGGTGCTGAAAATGAAGCTATCCGCACCATCAAATCTATTCAGCAAGGCAACCGCTCGTTTGCAGAATTTGCCCGTGAATTTCGTGCGGCGGCTGCCCGACTCCCTCCTGAGTGGCCTGAGCGCATGAAATGTGAATACTTCTCGGATGCTGTTGACAGCAAGCTGCGTGAAACGGTGTTTTTAATTCGGATCCCCCGCACTATTGCTGATTGGATCGAATTGGGATCCCAAGTGGCGTCTCGTTTGGAGTACGCTCGTGCCGGAGGCCGCCCACGCCCAAAACCCGCCACTACGACCACCACTGCGACCACCAAGCCAACCCCAGCCGCCCCTACCGAGACCACCTCCGAGCGCCGTCGCCGACTGGGATTGTGTCTTTACTGCGGAGGACCAGGTCATCTGGCCGCCAACTGCCCGAAAAAGCAGAAGCCAACCGCTCCGGCCGCGCGCACCCCATCTGCCAAGCCACCACGCAAATCCGGGCCGCCCCCAACAGGCTCGTCTAAGGCAGTTATCGAAGGCGACCCAGAGGAGGGGGAAGCAGCTGTTTGCCTTTCTTCAGCCCCCATGGACATGGGTTCGACTCCAGATGCGGTGAGTGAAGGCAGCGCTCCCATTACAATCCAAGCGTTTCTGGCCAACCCCGCTAAGCATACTCGTATTATAGCCTCAGCCCTTGTGGATTCTGGCTGCTCCCATTGCTTAATGCGGCCCCAGGTGGCGGAGGAGCTGGGTCTAGACCAAGTCCCCCTGGCTAAGCCCATACCATTCACCCAAATGGACGGCAGTCCTCTCGGGAACGAAGGACCGGCCCAGTTCAAAACGCAACCGGTTCTCCTCCGCTGCGCCGACCATTGGGAGAAAATTAGTTTTATTCTGGCGCCAGTGGCCAAACACTCCATAGTTCTGGGCATGCCATGGTTGTTGTTGCATGAACCAAAATTCATTTGGAAAGAAAAGATCTTAGAATTCACTGACCCTCCCTGCGGTGAACACATGAA
>NW_025949894.1:0-10778 GCF_021028975.2 Sphaerodactylus townsendi
CCCAGACAGAGAGGCTCCGACCTTTACAATTCTGCTGACTGTTACATTCCAGTCATTCTAGACCAGCATATGACCACCTTGCAATTTTCAATATCCTGACACCCCTTCTCATATCTGGTTGGAATGTTGCCTCATTACATAATATTTACAAACAAAATAATTACAAACAAAAGTCATTCACATTATTTACACTCATTACATAGTTAGTACATAGTCAGTACACAGAGTTACTTATTTCACTCACTTTGTACAGAGTCCTTGCCAAATTGTACATCTGCTAAACCCAAACCAAACACCAAGTCATTATGTTTTTGTATTGGTAATGGCTTTGTTAAGATGTCGGGTATGTTTGCAGATGATTCACAGTACTGCAACTTAATCATATTTGACTGTATCAGTTGTTTTACATTTTGGAATTTCACAGCTACATGTTTAGTATGACTTTTAAGGTTTTCGTTCTCTGCCATGGCTATACATGTCTGTGAGTCTTCAAAAACTGTTATAGGTTGTTCACATTTCTCACCCAGGTCTTTTAGCAACTGCATAACCCATTGTAGCTCATTGCATGCCTCATTAAGAGCCGCATACTCTGCCTCAGCAGTTGAAGTGGCAACCGTTGTTTGTTTCCGAGATCTCCAACAAATCGGATGGCTGCCATATTGCATATAATAACCACTCACTGACTTACATCCTGAGTCCTCTGCAAATGAGCTGTCCGCATACACCACTAAGTCCTTGTTGTTTTGGTTAGAAAAGTGTAAACCATAGTTAGGCAGTTCCCTTCAAGTAACGAATTACTCTTTTTAGCCCCTGCCAGTCTTTCTCAGTAGGCCTTTGCAACTGTTCTTAATTTAATAAACTCTACAGCAAAAGCTATGTCTGGTCTCGTCTCAGTTAGGCAATGTGCAGCAGGCTGCCAATTAAGGAACTTATATAGGTCTGTTCTTTCTAAATGCTTTGTTGTTATCTTGCTTACAAAAAATCAGCCACTCATTGGGGTTTGTGCCACTTTGGCATCTTGCAGACCAGCTTTTTTGTATGACACCCTCTATCTTTTGTTTTTGTGTCAGAAACACATCCCCTTCTTCAGATTTACTGACTTGAATACCCAGGTATTGCTTTAGATACCCTGCAAGTCTTTTCAGCTTAAAGTGTTTAATTAACTCAGTGTAAAGTTGCTTGATTTGGTTGTCTACTTTTGCAACCACACAGAGATCATCAACATAAATCATCAAAATGATACATTCATCACCAGTACCTCTGGTATATATACAGGCATCGGCTACACTTTGGTCAAATTTCATTTCACATAATGCTTATGTATATGCACCTGTTCCAACATCTGGCTGACTGTTTCAGCCCGCATAAAGCTTTGTTGAGCTTTTATAAACTTTATCAACTTGTTCATGCTCATAACCTGGTGCTTGCTTCATGTATATGGTCTCTTGCAAATCGGCATTTAAATAAGCTGTTTCAAAATCAAAGTGCCTCATTTTAAAGTCTCTTTGCTCAGCCAGAGCAATCACTAATCTCATGGATTCTGCCTTTGCAGTGGGTGCATAAGTCTGATCATAACTGTCAAACTTTTGTTTGAGAGAAGCCTTGTACGACCAATCTTGCTTTATATTTGCAAGTCCCATCGGGCATAGGTTTACGCCTTCGTATACTCCATCTTGCACCTATGATCTGCTTATCAGTAGGTTTATCAACAATGTTAAACACTTTTAAGTTCACCAAGGATTCAAACTCATTGTCCATAGCCTGATTCCATTTTTCCTGTTCCTCAGGTGGACATTTTAACATATCATGGAAACCTTGTGGTTCTGTCCCTAATTGCCACATTCTCACTTCTTGTACCATAAACCTTTTTGGTGGTATGCCTTTATTTTCTGCTCTTTCTTGATCTGGGCGTGGCGCTTATTTCTCCAGTTTGCTCAGCCCCCTCCTCTCCCTGGCTTCCTTCCTGATCACTATCACTGTTCTGTTGTTGCTTAAGGCTCGGAGCAGATGTGTGACCTTGAACAGGGAGTGGGGGTTGTGTGCTGTCACTTCAGGTACTGTGTCATGGCTTACTGGTGGTAAGAACACTTCAGAGTTTTGATGCACATGTTCCCAACCTGTATGCCTTTCAAAGTTGGCACTGCGTGAGATAGCAATTCTTCCATGACCCAATGAAAATCGATAGCCTTTGGTATTCTGCGCATATCCTACAAAACGCAGTCTCTGCCATTTCTTTTGTTCTTTTTTTCCGCTAAGCTGTCTGGGAATGAGGACGCGAAGCAAAACTCCCAAATATTCTAAGGAGTTTCAGTGGAAGGCCTTTTGCCAAACACTCTGAAAAATGGTGCTTCATTGATACTTCTTAACTCCGCAACCTGTTTTATTACATGTGTGGCAGCTAAGACAGCCTCTCCCCAGAAATGGAATGGAACCTTGGCATCATTTATCATGCAATCCCGCATTGTTTGAAGAATGCTCTTAGTCTCCTCTTTTCAATAATGCCTATATTTTTAGCCGGGCTGAACGGATTTGTTCTCCTGTGGCTAATACCTTTCTGTGTCAGCCATGTTTGGAATTTGTTCTCTATGAACTCACCGCTTCTGTCAGGATTGCAGGCAAGTTTCACCTTGTGAGGGAACTTCCGTTCAATCATTGAGACTCCATTCCTTAAACCTTGTAAAGGCTTCATCCTTAGATTTCCTCAATAGCTTGCAGTAAGAATATCTGCTATAATCATCAATCAGCAGAAATATATATCAGTGTAACTCTTCGTTTCTGATTTTGAAAGGACCATTAAGTCTGCATGGACTAAGTTCAAATGGTCTTTCCATTTGTCTGTAGCTCTTTTTGGGGGGATTGGATAGGATTTCACCTTAACCCCACTACAGACTGAACAGTCTAGGAATGTTTTGCAAGGCTTTACACTCAAATCACATACTTTTGCCAACTGCTTGATGGTGGCAAAACTTGCATGTCCTAGGACTCTGTGAAGATAGTGTACACAATCATCATGCATAGGCTTATTAGCTAGACTCTTGAAACATCTATTACATTTTCATTTTGCCCTTTATCAGTCATAACATACATTTTGTCGCAGAGTGTACTCTTTTGCACACTCTATGTCATTCTGCCATACTGTACAACCCTGTCTATCAAATATAGTTTTGTACCCTTTGTTCAGCTAAACTTAATGCCTAACAAACAAAAAAATCCAGTCCAGGAACACACAACACATTTTGCAACTTTTTACCTAGGCATGGTATGTAGGCAGTTCCCTTGTAGCGCAACATTAGCTGGTGATCCATCGGCTAAGCTGACATGCTTCTACACACTTGCCTTGGACTCCTCAGTCAATAGGTGATGAGCATTTACGACATGCTCTGAGCAGGCAGAGTCCAAGAGCCAGATGGGTTGGTTTCTCTGGACGTCGGTTCTCAGCAATGCCACAAGTAGTGCTCCTTCTTTCCTTCTTCCCCCCCGTTGTCCTTTTTTAGCTGGCCCCTTCTTCTCCCCCTTCTGTGGGCATTCTCGGAGAAGATGATTGGTAGAGCCACTAACGGAAACAACGCCGAACTGCATATGACCTTGGACAGTTCAGGGAAAGCTGAGTTTCACTTTTGCCTCTGGAAACAGCAGGCTTCTCTCTGGCTGTGGCTTCAAGGCAAAACTCCCTTTGTTTCTGGAGCTCCAGAAGTCGCGGCAGTCACATAGTCTAGAGTCAAATCATCTTCCTTTATGCTCTGCATAACTATAGACAAAATTGTTCCAGCTGTCATCTAGGGAAGATAGTACAATATAGGCCCTATGCTGTTCAGTGAAAGTCATGCCTCTGTCTCCCAGCTCATCTAATAGTGTAACGCAGCTGTTGGACATGGTTGGCCACATTTTCACCTCCTTTCAGCTTCAAATTCTGTATAAACGCCTGGTCAAGATTACCTTTGGAAACCAGCAGTCTGCCTCTGGTACAGGTCCTTCAACACCTTTCCAGCAGTCAGAAGCCTTCTCAGCAGCCTGTAGATAGATGAGCTGGGAGTTTTCCACAGCCAACATTATGGACGCCTTGGCTCTGGCATCTGCCCTCTGCTCTGCTGCTGTGCCTGGGTTCGGTGGGGTCTCGACTCACAGCCCATAAATCTTCAATGCATGAGAAAGCTCTGCATTTTCACACTCCATGCTGAGTAGTTCCCTGCAGTCAGCCGCTCAAAAGGCAAACTGCACATGGTGGATGTCATCGCGGTCACACTGTTCGACACTCTCTAGCTTCAGTGGTTAGGATACTGGGCCCATAACCAAATTGCTGGGCCTAGTGCACAGCCGGAAGGACTAGGTGCCAACTCACCCTTGCTAGAACAGGAGGTAACTGCTTGCAGTATAAGAAAAAGAAACACCTCAGACAGTAGATTTAGTTCCAACAGGAATACTTTCTTTATCTCTTGTTTCTCAAAGGAACAAAAATAACAATAACTATCCACTCTCTACTCTGACACAACAATCTGAGCCCGAACCTGAAGGTGAAGGAGAGGTACTGAATTGGGTATGCAGTCTCTTTATATATAGTTTTGTCCAGCAAATCATTAGCTAGATGATCTAATCATCCTGGCCTGTGACCTTTTCACTTCTGCTGACTGTTACATGCCAATCACTGCAGACCCAGACAGAGAGGCTCCGACCTTTACAATTCTGCTGACTGTTACATGCCAATCACTGCAGACCCAGACAGAGAGGCTCCGACCTTTACAATTCTGCTGACTGTTACATTCCAGTCATTCTAGACCAGCATATGACCACCTTGCAATTTTCAATATCCTGACAGAAACGGCCTAGGTTAAAATTAATCTGCTCTTAACCACAACACAATGCTGAATGCCACAGAATTCCAAGAGCTTGAAATACTCTGACTCTTGTATTGATTTATCAGCAAGAGTGAGCCTGCATCATATAGTGCAACACTAGGATCTGTGCGACATTCTTTTGCATTCCCACTCTTCCATGGAAGCATTCTTAATGAAGTTTGTTTTCCTATTTTAACTAAATGCTCTTCTCAACGTATTTAGTACTGCATAAATAGAGCACATATTTTATTTTCTGAAACGCCACAATGAAATACAAAAAAAAAAAACCTAGGGGAAATGATTAAAGGCAATAGTGTGTGCGTAACAGAGAGAGAAAGATACAAAGATTCAGTTCATTTTAAATTTTTATTTTCAGTACTGTGATCTGTCTCATTGGCACATTGTTGAGAAGGAAAAGTCAAACATTAAAAGTCAAACATTACCTCCCATAGTTGCTTTCTCTTATGGTCCAGAATAGGGTTTTTCCTCATCACTTGGTGTCTGAATGTGTAAGAAGCATTTAAAGCATGTGCAAAGGCATAGACTGCATTGTAGATGCTGTAGCTCTGACCAGACATGTGCATTTCAAACACATCCCCTCCAAGATTCTCTAGCTTTTCCTCTCCTGTGCATTTCCTTGATCTTCCACAGAAAAATACAGTATGCCAGAACTGTCGAATTAAAAAAGATGGGTGTTGGTAAAGCTTAAACCCCTGGAGGAAGCTCTGAAATCCTGGTACATCATTTCTGTGGTCTGCTATAGACAAGGTGCCGTGGAAGAACCTGGCATTCCAGTCTGCCCGAACAATCCTTGAAGATAAGTCCCACTGGGCTGTTGTGATCCAAATCTTCCTCTGCAATTGTTGCTTTGTAATTTGTTCGTATGTGTATACAAGTATTTGTAAACTATGCATGGAGTAAGTGTCTCCATATGCAATAATCACATTGGCTGTTGTGGCAAATATTGTCCCTAAAATATTTCCTGGAACAAATATTTCGTGGCGATGTTCATTAAAGGAATCATGCAAGGGTACTCGGACCTTCTCTGTGAAGGCAACACAGATTCCGCGCCTACTGAGCGAGAGGGTCACAGTTTGAGCAAACAGTTCTCCATTGTCATTGTCAGCAACAACGAGGCCAATCCATGTCCATTTGAAATATCCTATCAGTTCCACTATTCCTTCAAACTGAGCAGCTTTGTTTGGAACCATTTGGTAAAAAAAGGGGAACTGAATTTTATTACTCAGTGAGGGGTGAGCATAAGGGAGCTGTAGAAAAATAACAGGCATTTTATTACAACCTGACAATTGTCTCCCTAAAATTATGCCCATTGAAAATAACCCTCCAGTTCCCTGACTTCAGACATGCTGAAAAAATGCAGTATCTTCAGACTTGGCATTCTGGAAACATTAATGATTTTTTTTTTACAATGAACTGCTAACATCAGAATGATTTTAATGATGGGGATGATTTGCTGATACTCTTACTACTGTTCCTGCTACTACTCGTACTACTAGTCTTAAGAGTAACAGTAAAATAATTACTGTTGATGCTGTTAGAACTACTACAGGAACACTGTTGCTAAACCTGGAAAATCTTTATAACAGAAAAGTAGCATTCACTTCAAGTTTCATGCAGGTATGGAACTCTGGTTTGCTGAGATTATCCTCAAGGGACCTCGATTGGAATGCTCCCATTTTCTGTTTCCTCCATGGTGTTTCACCCTCAAATGTTTTATTTCCAGCCTCGACATGTTTTAAATATGTCCCCTTTTAAAATAATCCTTGAGGCTGAAACATTTTAAAAATATCTTCAGTTGCTGTGCTATTTCGTAAAAGTGTTTTCCAAGCCACTCTGCAATTCCAAGACTTCCAACTCAGTGCCATTTTCTGTGCTCTCTCTGTTCCCCGGCTCCTGTTTTGGAGACTTTCTGTTGCTTGCTTGCTATTGGGGGGTGCTATTCGTTGATGGAGTCATCAGAGAAGGCACAGAGAATCAGTGCACAAAGCTGCGAATCATAGAAGGGAGGAATCGACGTAGTCAAAAAAGTTCCAAAATTACAAAATGGCGGTCAGTATTTGTTTTGAGGGGGTGAGTACAGACATAAATCATAGGATAGGGTGATTGAATTAAAACATGTTGTTGGGGTTTTCTGTGGAAAGGGCCAGGGATAAACTTTGTAATAACAGTGCAACGGTCATCAATATTATTCCAATAATATAGGTTGGAAAGTATGACGGCACAGTAGTGGTGGCCATTCATAGCTACATTCAAACAGCATAAGGTCTGTTACTGCAGTTTCTGCACCATCATGTGGAGCCTTTATTTCACCATTAAACAACAGATGTTTAAGGAAATACTAGCAGTTAAGCAAGGCATTGGTTTGACCAACTCCCTCCCAGTATAGGTACCAAGAGAGTTATGGTGCTTGGCGATCTGTTTTCTTGTACCTGCATGCCACTTGAAGCCTGCAAATGATATCCAAAGACCAGTTCAAATGGACAGATGAGAAAGTGGGTGTCTACTGAGTATACCAAGTTTTATATTAAAGGAGGCAAAAAGTAATGACCTGGAGGGAAACCCGATATAAGAAAAGATAGACTCCAAACAAGAGAATCCAGAAGAACTCAGGAATGCTGTGGAAATGTATTGCAATCCACCAACTCCACTTCATATACCTAAAGCCATTTTGAACTCAAGTGTTGCAGATCAGTGGTCTTCAGCTTTGTTAATTTGTAAAAGATGTGTTTCACTTTTCCTTGCAATAATACTGTGAACTGTCAAGCAATTATCCTTTTTTCTATCAACTGGTCTTTTTTGCAGACTGGGTTATCAGTCCTGTTATTCCATGAATTGTCCTACTTATTCCACTGAGCAAAGTTTGAAGCCATTCTCCGGCCTAAAGTTGGATAATGCTAAGATGTGAGAATTGACATCTCTGTTAGCATGGGATAACATGACAAAATGTAGACTTACGTAGGCTATTTGGGCTCAAGTATGATGGATCAGGAATGAATTGTCATTTTGTGTTGGGATATTGTACACTGTACATTCCTACCTGAGGGATCTTGTAGAGGTCAAAGATGGTAGCCATCTGGATGGAAGCTTCAGACCTAAGTCCTCCAACAACTGCTGACACCTTGTACTGCTTTGCGCAGTTGAAATTAGGGACATTTACTTTTGGTGAGGACAGCAAGGATAGAGTGATATCATACTCTGATCTTCCTCGTAAGAGGCTGTCATAGAGGCGGAAGCCCAGTGTGACATTGGGTAAGAGATCTGGATCCTTGTTGATTTCATCAACCGTAAAAATGAAGGTGAAGACATGCTGATAATTCTTCCTCACAAACCTAAAATGGAAGTAAAGATTTCATTCATCTCTTTGTATTGACAGCCTTTTCCAATGCCCCATCCCTATTTCCAAAACACTGAATTAGTAAAAGAAAAACTATTAAAGAACAAACACAAGAGTCAATTAGATAACCTGATGATAAACCAGGACTCATTCAGCTTTTCTGTTGATAAAAAAGAAATGAAGGATCCCCTTTGACCTGCACATACAATAGCCAAAAGCTGTACTGAGAATCCTGTGACCTGCACATACAATAATAATTTGGAAGAGAGGCTGCTGTTAAGATTGAATTAAATAAAACTAGCATGATCCAACCCAATATTCTAAACATGAGTCAAGTTGTAAATTGTGTGGGTGGTGGAGCCATCAATCATTTTCCAGTGGGCACAACAGTCTCCAATTCCTCCATACCCCATATGGGGTTGTTTGAAATTGCAGGTAAAGCTCAGACTAGAGTTAATAATGTCAGCACGTACACTGAGATATTCATGTTACGGCTAAGAAATTTAAAATCTGGATGCCTGTACATCATTCAAGCTGCATATACATTTACTGGCATATGTGTTGTGTGTGTGTCTGTGTATCTCTGTGTGTGGGTATATAAACACTGAGGCCAAGATGTGAACATATCTTCTTGTCAGACAGCAGTACACAGAGATGAAACTTTGCCTTAAGCATGCACTTTGCCTTAAGGATTTGATGCTTTGGGAAAAGGATGGACTACAGTTAATGTTAGCATGTACACTAAGATATTCATGCTGTGGCAACAATTCTTAAGATCTGGATGCCTGCAGTTTATTTAAGTACTCACGTACTGGTATATATATCTATCGAAACTCTGGGGCAAAGACTTGAACTTCTCTTCAGGACTGACAGCCATGCGCAGAGATGAAATCGCACCAATAACATGATCTCCTGGCTTGAAATAATCATCTTTATATCGGTGAGTGGTTGCCCTACAAAGTCCCTTCAGATCCTTGCTGACAGCTTGAGGCAGGAACAGAATAAAGAGCAGCAACAGCACCATCTCGGGTCAATGAATCTATTTTATCATCGGAAATCTTTGTTCATGCTCAACAATTGTGATCACTCACAAATATATAACACGCCCTATTTCAAAAAGCCATGGAGAGTTGCACGTTCCACTTCCAGTCTCTGATTTTAACATCTTTCCATGTCTGACTCAACACAGGTTTCACTATTTATAAGAGACTTCACAGTTTATCAGTGAGATTTTGTTGAGTTCTGCAAATGGCTTGTTTGGTGATTCTGAAAGTTCTTTTGGAAAATCCCCACGGCTGGTCCATGTAGAAGACTCAATGATAACCTTGTTCGATAATAACAGGGGAGATAATCACCACCCCCTAGTTTTGCTTTCTTTTGACTTTCTCTGCTTTAACAGCAGGATAACTCTTAATATGTACAAAAGTTCTTTATACTCTGTGGTAGGTTCACAGGCATATTATGAGTGACATTTTTACAATATACATGAAAGGAAACTTCGTGTTTTGTTTCTACTCCCACAGTCAGTCTTTTATAAAGTTAGGTCATGTCATGGAAACATGAGATACAATGATCAATAGGGGAACCCATGGCCTTCAGTTGAGGAGATCCAGTTTAAATCGCTCTCTGCCATGCAAGCTTGTTGGGTGACCTGGGGCTAGTTGCAGTCTTAATCAGGGTTGGTTGTGAAATTCCAGGAGGTTTTGGGGCACATTATAGACATCATTTCCTCTGGAGATAATGGCTGCTTTGGAAAGTGGAATCTTTGACGTTATAGGTCACTCTTTTCCCAAACCTCACCATCTCAAGGCTCTACCCCCTAAACTCTAGGAAATGGCAACCCAATGGAATGAAGACAGAAAGAAAAGGGGGTCTATGGGGGCTTTCAGGAAAAGAAAGAAAAAAAATAATGGGTAAGATAGAAATGACATGCCACATGCAAGTCTCTGTAGGTTCCCTATTTATACCAAGCATAACTTCCAGATGCTCTAATGACAGCCCTACATACAGTGCACTGCAGCAAACTAATCTAAATGTTATTAGGCATTCACCACAGTGGTTTGATCTTTGGGTTTTATCGAGAAAGGCTGCAGCTATGACATGATGATATATCTTATTCAACGTACAGTGTACTCAGATATATACACTGGCTGCCATGGAAATGGTAGAGCTGTGCAAATATGGGATATCATAACTGGATTTTTTCCACACCTTAATTCACAGTAAGAAATGGTATCCTCACAGAATATTGCCACCAAGTTATTCTATGTTATCTTTTTTTCCTAAAGAACTGGTCTCTGGTGTTTATGTCTGGCCTGAGCAAAATGATATACATTTTAGGGGAAAATATGCAACCCAACAATCCAGCACTGGAAGCCAAGATAGAAAAGATCTCCACAGCCACCATGTATTTCCCTTTGGTGCTCAGGTAGGTTGGAACAAAGGAGATCCAGACACTGCAGAACACCAACATGCTGAAGGTGATGAACTTGGCTTCATTGAAAGTATCTGGCAATTTCCTGGCCAGGAAGGCCACCAAGAAGCTGATGCTGGCCTGAAAGCCCATGTAACCCAAGACAATGTAAAACATG
>NW_025949895.1:0-10778 GCF_021028975.2 Sphaerodactylus townsendi
GTCCTCCCTCCTACACGCCCCCGATAGAGTAACAATAAAAGGTGCCAGGAACCGGCAGACGGGAGATTCGCTAGGAACACGGACCTCCGGTCTCCCGCTGCTGGCGATCTCCACCAGATGTTATCTCCGCGTCTCGTCTCGTTCTTACGCTGACCGCGTGGGTCGACTACAAGCTGGTGCCGAAACCCGGGAATCCTCGAACCTCCACCCTGCTCACCGTCGCCTGGGGAAGGGCCGCGATACCGAAGTCCGCTGGATCGGCGCATCCAGGGACCACCGTTTCGGTATCGCCTGTCCTCTGGATCGGCGCATCCAGAGACACGCATCCTAGGACACTCTCTCGTCCGACGGAACACCGGTGAGTATGGGAGCTTGCAAAAGCAGGGCTTATGACAAGCACGTTGACGAACTGAAAGCGTTAACGAAATGCGGCAGGGTCCCCGTAAAGAGAAGGGAGCTGCGCAAATTGGTTGAGGAGATTGAAGCTCAGTGTCCATGGTACCCAGAGGGGGGGACATTGAATCTTAAGGACTGGGAAAACATCGGGCGCACTCTTCGCACAGAGCCTCGCGCGCCGATGTCGCTGCTACTGACGTGGAGACAATGTTTTGTCGCCATCAGCCTGCAGACCTATGGCTCCCTTGCTGTAGGCCGCCCTCCTTTCGATCTTTCACCTTCAATTTCAACCCCGGAATTTTCTCTATCCACTAAATTGGACGCCTGTCCTCCTTCTGCCCCCCTCGTTCCTTCGCCCAGTTCAAACTCTCCCGCGGCTCGACCGCCCCCTCCCCTTGCTCCGCCTCCATTTTCCGAAGCCACAGCACCTCCGTCAGCGCCACGTAATGGCGCGGGTTTCAAAACTCTCGCAGAACGCATTAGCCACGATCTGCAGAAGAAAGAAACCCTGACGGAAGACGATGCCGAGATTCTTGCATTGTGCCCCGTCCACTCCACAGATACCGTGGGGGAGGATGGCATAGTTCGGCGGGTTGTCAAGTACCGCCCTTTAGGCTATAACATCCTCACCGAGCTCCGCAAAGCGGTGCGGGACGTGGGAGTCACCACCCCCTATGTGAGAAGCATGCTCGAGGCGGTCGCGAGGAGCCACCTAATGGTCCCGGACGACTGGAAGACCGCCTTCCGCATGCTCCTGAGCCCCGCACAATTTGCGATCTGGGAGAGCGAGTTCCGCCAGCAATGCCTTAGCAGGGCAGCCGCCTCAGGCGGCGCCTACACAGCCGCTCAGCTTTACGGTTTCGATGCTTTCGCCAACCCCAACGATCAGATTGTCCTGCCTGAGGCCACCCTTACGGTCGCCTCTGAGTGCGCCTATAAGGCATTTATCAAAGTCCCCAATGCCGGCCAGCCAACCCAGAGTTTCCCCACCATCCGGCAAAAACCCCAAGAGCCCTATGCCGAGTTTGTGAACAGGCTCCAGGAGGCCATCAAGAGGCAGGTTGGCAACGAGGAGGCCCAGGGCGAACTCCTTAAGCGCCTTGCCAAGGAGAACGCCTCCGCTGAGTGCCGCAAAGCGATCACAGGCCTAGGAAGGAACCCCGAGCTGGCCGACATGCTCAAAGCTTGCCAGGATATCGGGTCTTTCGCCCATCAAGCCAGCCTTCTAGTCGCCGCCCTCTCCGCTGCCATGGGGCAACCCCGAGGCGAGTGTTTCAATTGCGGCAAGCCAGGACATTTCCGGAGGAATTGTAGGCTGCCCGGCGGGGGGGCCTACAACCCTGACGGAGGAGGGTCTCTCCCCAGAGGGCGAAGACCCCCAGAAAAGTCTAGGGCCGGGCGCTCCCAATGCCCGCTGGGGAGACCCGCGCCCGGGTATCTCCCCAGCCCGGAACCAAGATCCGCACCTCAAACCCTTCCCCCAGAGCTCCCCCATGAGATCTTCGCTGCTCCAGCTCAGTATAGTGATCCCATCCCCACAGAGACCACTAGGCTGGTCTTGCCAAAAGCTTCCGCCGCTGAACAGGGGTTGTTCATCATCCCAGGGGTCATCGACCCCATGCACCAGGAAGCCATCCACATCCAAGTATGGACAAACATCCCGCAGAAACTGCCAAGTTCACCTGAACACCCTGCCTCTATGCTCTCACTTGAGTCTAATCTAAGTTCAGCTAATCTAAATCTCGTTGCTCGCTCCCCCCCTGCGTCTATACTTCCTGCTCTGCTAGCCCCTTCTACTTCCAAAGTCACCATGCCTCCGCCAGTGCCCCAGAATGGCACGCATTTCAAAATCTCTGCAGAGTCCACAGTCACTGAATTGCAACAGAAAGAAATGCTGACGGAAGAGGACTGCCGTTTTGAACCCTCCTCAGAATGCCCCATAGCCAATCCACAGGACAATGAGGCATGGAAAAGGGAAGATGCTCACACAATGGCCTTAAGCCAAAGGTCCTTCGTGAAGAAGAAGCCCCCTTGGCCCTCTCCAGCTGTAAGGTTCAAACCAAATCTCATAGCCTCTGCGCCTGCGCAGGGCCCTAAGCTCAAAGCTCCCAGTGGCAGCAAAATCGTCAATACCTCAGAGAGAGCAAGATCTCAAATCAGAGTTGTAATCAGAGTTGTAATCCTCCTCGTTACTTTATATGTGCTCTGTATGCCTATGTATGTTCTGTATGTCTTACCCCCTTTCAAGAGGCCCCTAAAGTTTTCCCCTCATAGGGGGGATTTTTCCATTGCCTCTAAGCTATGCTCTTGCGCTTCAATTAAAGTTTTTCTCCTTCTGATTATGTGTGCCAATGCCTTGAAAGGCTTCACCCATTACAGCATCCGCCTTAAACGGGACACAGCTCGTGCGTGCTCCCCAGGATACCGATGGGACCTGCTTCAAGCCGCCTCCATCTTAGTTTAAACCTTCAAAACTTTTCTTCAAACCTCTCCTTGAGAACCTTTTCCTTCGTCCATCTGAGCCTACACTGCCACATTGGCGTGACGCAAGTTTAGATCTGTTTCCCTCTCCCCTCCTCTTTTCCTTCTGTTTTTCGACCAGTAAAGGCGGGAGGGCCAATTGGCTGACTGGCCCTCCCTGGATTAAAATCTGGGCCCGTCCTGATACCGCAGCACTGTCAGGACAGGCCCCAGTTTAAAAAGGGGCTGCCGCCACTATGCGCCTAATACCCAAACCCATTTGGGTTATGGCTGCCCAGCGCCTGGCAACTTTATCAGTACCACATTAAAGGCCAGGCGCTCAGCCGAAACCGCCCCTTAAGGAGCGGTCTCGGCGGGCGGCAATTCCCCAAGATAATTCGATCACAAATTTAGCACCATCCAGCTTCCTGCATTAGCCACCAAGGTCACGGTAAGTGCAACTCCCTTGCGAAGAAACCCCCCCCTTTCTTTCTCCTTTGTGTGTGCGAGGAATTTGCCTCTAATTGCCTGATTGCTTCATTCCCCGGATGCACCCATCCCCCCAAAAGGTGCTTCCAAAGCCCCCTTTGTGTTGCTGATTAAGCATGCATACCCACAATCCCCCCAGGACCCGCCTGTTCCCTCCCCCCTCAAGGCTCGGACCCTCGCCTTGACGCACCCTGATGACGCTCTGAAGCCAATCCCCACCAGGGTCGCCTACCTCCTGCCCTCCCTGTCAAACAACTAAAGAAAGAGGAGTGTAGGCGGCCCCCAGGAGGGTTGCATTAAAAGCAACCTTCACAGGCTGCAAAACAAGCCTTCTTCCTTCCCATATTAAATCTAAACACTAACTCGATCCCAATCTCCCGCCATCCGCTCTAGAACTGAGCCTGGCGGGACCCGGCCCCCCCCCGTAACCTGGGAAAGGGGGGTGTGTTTCAGTCCCTCTTCCTACAGGTTCCCGTGGACTCCGATTCGCCATGACAGGCCAACCCATGGAATGGCGCCAGGAGGAAACCAACCCCATCCCGGAGATGGAACGCATCTCTCTAGAGGATCCCGCCCAGCGATCCCAGCAGGAACGCCGTCGCCAACGCCCAAGGACCCGAATGACCTGGGGAGACGTCAAGGCGACCACCAGCCAGGCCCTAGCGCTGCTGCGCCAGCAAGACCACCCCGAGACACCCGAGAACCTCTGTGCCGCTCTCTTTGCGATCATCACCACCAACTCAGCGACCACCATCCTCTGCCTGCTCTGCTGCCTCCTGCCGATGGCGATCGGCCACCCCCTGGCAAGCTTTCACCAGACCAACATCTGGGAGCAGTTTGCTGCCGCTGCCAACGTCTCATCTTTCTGCCTGGGCCAGTACCTAGGAGTCGGGAGCCTGCTGAGCTCCTGCCTGCTCCCCGTCTGCAAAGCACCCGGAGACTTCCTAGCGGAGTCTGGGCTGAGCCCCTTCATGAACGCCTCAGTCGCCTCACCATTGTCCTACCCCAGGCTCCACCCCGGGAGCCCGGACGCCGCCGCCGCCGCTCCGCCCTGCCTTTCGACCCCTCCTGTCGGAGCGACGCGGTCGCCCTCTCCGAAGCGGAGTTCGTCTCCCTCGCAACTTCCCTAGTGGGAGTCCCCGGACTCGCTTCCTACAATGCTAAGACTATTGGCCGGCTGGCCTGTGCCCTTGCGAAGTCCATCAACTCTACCTCCACCGCTCTGGATGCCCTGGCCTCCGAGCAGCAGGAACTTCGTCAAGCGACCCTAGACAATCGTGCCGCTATTGATTATTTGTTGTGGTTACATCACCAAGGTTGTGAGAATGTACATAATATGTGTTGTTTTAATCTTTCTGATAATTCCCAGTTGATCCACATGAAGGTGCGTGAGCTGCAAGAAGTTGTATCTAATCTGAAGTATGATGTTTTGCCCCATTGGTGGTCAGCCCTCTGGAGCTGGCTGCCGGGAGGATGGTTGAGTGCTATTGTACAGCTCTGCATTGGTTTAATTGTGTGCCTTGTTATCGGATCTTGTTTCGTTCAATGCGTGTCTTATATTGCCTGTAATGTGTGTAAGAAACCCCTCGCATTTCCCTTACCCCGCAACCAAGTTCTAATGTTGCACAAGCAGCTTGGCCAACTTGACCAAACGGCGGAGGAGACAAGCGTCCCTTTAAATCGCCCCTTAGCGTTTCGGCCCCCCGTTTTCTAAAATGTAAAAAAGGAGGAGATGTAGTAGTGCACTGCCGACCCAGCAGTGCCGTAGTAGAACGTTGGGACGCCAACGGACCTGCGGCCTTGCCGGTCGCATCGCACCCCCACTCCTCATCCCCCCATGAGTCACGGGTCGTGAACTGTCTGGCTCAATCACCGGGCGCAGGGACAATGATCTTGCCCCCAGGTGAGGATTAGGCTCAGACGCGTACGCTCCTCTCCGCACGTAGCCAGATGAGATCATGCATCACATGATGATCTCCCGACCTCCCGCCCCCCCCCCAGTCCTCCCTCCTACACGCCCCCGATAGAGTAACAATAAAAGGTGCCAGGAACCGGCAGACGGGAGATTCGCTAGGAACACGGACCTCCGGTCTCCCGCTGCTGGCGATCTCCACCAGATGTTATCTCCGCGTCTCGTCTCGTTCTTACGCTGACCGCGTGGGTCGACTACAAGCTGGTGCCGAAACCCGGGAATCCTCGAACCTCCACCCTGCTCACCGTCGCCTGGGGAAGGGCCGCGATACCGAAGTCCGCTGGATCGGCGCATCCAGGGACCACCGTTTCGGTATCGCCTGTCCTCTGGATCGGCGCATCCAGAGACACGCATCCTAGGACACTCTCTCGTCCGACGGAACACCGGTGAGTATGGGAGCTTGCAAAAGCAGGGCTTATGACAAGCACGTTGACGAACTGAAAGCGTTAACGAAATGCGGCAGGGTCCCCGTAAAGAGAAGGGAGCTGCGCAAATTGGTTGAGGAGATTGAAGCTCAGTGTCCATGGTACCCAGAGGGGGGGACATTGAATCTTAAGGACTGGGAAAACATCGGGCGCACTCTTCGCACAGAGCCTCGCGCGCCGATGTCGCTGCTACTGACGTGGAGACAATGTTTTGTCGCCATCAGCCTGCAGACCTATGGCTCCCTTGCTGTAGGCCGCCCTCCTTTCGATCTTTCACCTTCAATTTCAACCCCGGAATTTTCTCTATCCACTAAATTGGACGCCTGTCCTCCTTCTGCCCCCCTCGTTCCTTCGCCCAGTTCAAACTCTCCCGCGGCTCGACCGCCCCCTCCCCTTGCTCCGCCTCCATTTTCCGAAGCCACAGCACCTCCGTCAGCGCCACGTAATGGCGCGGGTTTCAAAACTCTCGCAGAACGCATTAGCCACGATCTGCAGAAGAAAGAAACCCTGACGGAAGACGATGCCGAGATTCTTGCATTGTGCCCCGTCCACTCCACAGATACCGTGGGGGAGGATGGCATAGTTCGGCGGGTTGTCAAGTACCGCCCCCTGAGCTATAATATCCTCACCGAGCTCCGCAAAGCGGTGCGGGACGTGGGAGTCACCACCCCCTATGTGAGAAGCATGCTCGAGGCGGTCGCGAGGAGCCACCTAATGGTCCCGGACGACTGGAGGACCGCCTTCCGCATGCTCCTGAGCCCCGCACAATTTGCGATCTGGGAGAGCGAGTTCCGCCAGCAATGCCTTAGCAGGGCAGCCGCCTCAGGCGGCGCCTACACAGCCGCTCAGCTTTACGGTTTCGATGCTTTCGCCAACCCCAACGATCAGATTGTCCTGCCTGAGGCCACCCTTACGGTCGCCTCTGAGTGCGCCTATAAGGCATTTATCAAAGTCCCCAATGCCGGCCAGCCAACCCAGAGTTTCCCCACCATCCGGCAAAAACCCCAAGAGCCCTATGCCGAGTTTGTGAACAGGCTCCAGGAGGCCATCAAGAGGCAGGTTGGCAACGAGGAGGCCCAGGGCGAACTCCTTAAGCGCCTTGCCAAGGAGAACGCCTCCGCTGAGTGCCGCAAAGCGATCACAGGCCTAGGAAGGAACCCCGAGCTGGCCGACATGCTCAAAGCTTGCCAGGATATCGGGTCTTTCGCCCATCAAGCCAGCCTTCTAGTCGCCGCCCTCTCCGCTGCCATGGGGCAGCCCCGAGGCGAGTGTTTCAATTGCGGCAAGCCAGGACATTTCCGGAGGAATTGTAGGCTGCCCGGCGGGGGGGCCTACAACCCTGACGGAGGAGGGTCTCTCCCCAGAGGGCGAAGAGCCCCAGGAAAGTCTAGGGCAGGGCGCTCCCAATGCCCGCTGGGGAGGCCCGCGCCCGGGTATCTCCCCAGCCCGGAACCAAGATCCGCACCTCAAGCCCTTCCCCCAGAGCTCCCCCATGAGATCTTGGCTGCTCCAGCTCAGTATAGTGATCCCATCCCCACGGAGACCACTAGGCTGAGTCTTGCCAAAAGCTTCCGCCGCTGAACAGGGGTTGTTCATCATCCAGGGGGTCATCGACCCCACGCACCAGGAAGCCATCCACATCCAATTCTGGACAAACATCCCGCCAAGAAACTGCCAAGTTCACCTAGACACCCTGCCTCTATGCTCTCACTTGAGTCTAATCTAAGTTCAGCTAATCTAAATCTGGATTTGCTCGCTCCCCCCCTGCGTCTATACTTCCCTGCTCTGCTAGCCCCTTCTGTTCCAAAGTCACCATGCCTCCGCCAGTGCCCCAGAATTAGCGCATTTCAAAATCTCTGCAAGAGTCCACAGTCACTGGTGCAACAGAAAGAAATGCTGTGAAGAGGACTGCCGTTTTTTGAAAAGACCCTCCTCAGAATGCCCCATAGCCAATCCACAGGACAATGAGGCATGGAAAAGGGAAGATGCTCTCACTGTGGCCTTAAGCCCAAAGGTCGCCATCGTGAAGAAGAAGCCCCCTTGGCCCTCTCCAGCTGTAAAGGTTCAAACCAAATCTCATAGCCTCTGCGCCTGCGCGGAGACCCTAAAGCTCAAAGCTCCCAGTAGCATAAAATCGTCAATACCTCAGAGAGAGCAAGATCTCAAATCAGAGTTGTAATCAGAGTTGTAATCCTCCTCGTTACTTTATATGTGCTCTGTATGCCTATGTATGTTCTGTATGTCTTACCCCCTTTCAAAGAGGCCCCTAAAGTTTTCCCCTCATAGGGGGGATTTTTCCATTGCCTCTAAGCTATGCTCTTGCGCTTCAATTAAAAGTTTTTCTCCCTTCTGATTATGTGTGCCAATGCCTTGAAAGGCTTCACCCATTACGAAAAGCATCCGCCTTAAGCGGGACACAGCTTCGTGCGTGCTCCCCAGGATTACCGATGGGACCTGCTTCAAGCCGCCTCCATCTTAGTTTAAACCTTCAAAACTTTTCTTCAAACCTCTCCTTGAGAACCTTTTCCTTAGATCCATCTGAGCCTACACACCTTACGTGGCGTGGCCTTGGGATTTAGATCTGTTTCCCTCTCCCCTCCTCTTTTTCCTACTGTTATTTAGACCAGTAAGGGCAGGAGGGCCAATTAGCTGACTGGCCCTCCCATGATTAAAATCTGGGCCCGTCCTGATACCGCAGCACTGTCAGGACAGGCCCCAGTTTAAAAAGGGGCTGCCGCCACTATGCGCCTAATACCCAAAACCCATTTGGAGTTGTAACATAGCGCCTGGCAACTTTATCAATTACCACATTAAAGGCCAGGCGCTCAGCTAGAAACCGCCCCTTAAAAGGAAGGCTGGTCACCGTGAGGCGGCTTAATTCCCCAAGATAAGTCGATCACAAATTTAGCTTTTCATCCAGCTTCCTGCGTAGCCACCAAGGTCACGGTAGAGTGCAACTCCCATGCGAAGAAACCCCCCCCTTTCTTTTCTCCTTTGTGTAATGCGAGGAATTTGCCTCTAATTGCCTGATTGCTTCATTCCCCGGATGCACCCATCCCCCCAAAAGGTGCTTCCAAAGCCCCCTTTGTGTTGCTGATTAAGCATGCATACCCACAATCCCCCCAGGACCCCCCCGTTCCCTCCCCCCTCAAGGATAGGACCCTCACCTTGGCCCTTCCCCTGATGACGCTCTGAAGCCAATCCCCACCAGGGTCGCCTACCTCCCTGCCCTCCCTGTCAAACAACTAAAGAAAGAGGAGTGTAGGCTGACCCCAGGAGGGTTGCATTAAAAGCAACCTTCACAGGCTGCAAAACAAGCCTTCTACCTTCCCATATTAAATATAAACATTATCTGAATACCAATCTCCCGCCATCCGCTCTAGAACTGAGCCTGGCGGGCCCCGGCCCCCCCCCGTAACCTGGGGAAAGGGGGTGTGTTTCAGTCACTCTTCCTACAGGTTCCCGTGGACTCCGATTAGCCATGACAGGCCAACCCCCATGGAATGGCGCCAGGAGGAAACCAACCCCATCCCGGAGATGCGGCACGCATCTCTCTAGAGGATCCCACTTAGCGATCCCAGCAGGAACGCCGTTGTCATGCGCCCAAGGACCCGGGCGTGGCCTGGGGAGGCAGCGTCAAGGCGACCACCAGCCAGGCCAGCCTAAGCTGCCTGCGCCAGCATGAACCACCCGAGAGACACCCGAGAACCTCCTGTGCCGCTCTCTTTGCGATCATCACCACCACTCGGCGACCACCATCCTTTGCCTGCTCTGCTGCCTCCTGCCGATGGCGATCAGCCACCCAGCAAGCTTTCACCAGACCAACATCACAGGAGCAGTTTGCTGCCGCTGCCATAGCGTCTCATCTTTCTGCACTGGGCCCGAGTGCACCTAGGAGTCGGGGAGCCTGCTGAGCTCCTGCCTGCTCCCCGTCCTGCAAAGCACCCGGAGACTTCCCTAAGCCCGGAGTCTGGGCTGGAGCCCCTTCATGAGCAGCCTCAGGCAGCCTCACCATTGTGTCCTACCCCAGGCTCCACCCCGGGAGCCGGGGCCGCCCCGCCCGCCCGCCCGGCATCCCGCCCTGCCCTTCGACCCTCACCAGCCAGAGCGACGCGGTCGCCCTCTCCGAAGCGGAGTTCGTCTCCCTCGCCACTTCCCTAGTGGGAGTCCCCGGACTCGCTTCCCTACAATGCACTAAGACTATTGGCCCGGCTGGCCTGTGCCCTTCTGAGAAGTCCATCAACTCTACCTCCACCGCTCTGGATGCCCTGGCCTCCGAGCAGCAGGAACTTCGATCAAGCGACCCCTAGACAATCCCCGTGCCGCTATTGATTATTTGTTGTGGATTTACATCACCAAGGTTGTGAGAATGTACATAATATGTGTTGTTTTAATCTTTCTGATAATTCCCAGTTGATCCACATGAAGGTCTGCGTGAGCTGCAAGAAGTTGTATCTAATCTGAAGTATGATGTTTTGCCCCATTGGTGGTCAGCCCTCTGGAGCTGGCTGCCGGGAGGATGGTTGAGTGCTATTGTACAGCTCTGCATTGGTTTAATTGTGTGCCTTGTTATCGGATCTTGTTTCGTTCAATGCGTGTCTAATATTGCCTGTAATGTGTGTAAGAAACCCCTCGCATTTCCCTTACCCCGCAACCAAGTTCTAATGTTGCACAAGCAGCTTGGCCAACTTGACCAAACGGCGGAGGAGACAAGCGTCCCTTTAAATCGCCCCTTAGCGTTTCGGCCCCCCGTTTTCTAAAATGTAAAAAAGGAGGAGATGTAGTAGTGCACTGCCGACCCAGCAGTGCCGTAGTAGAACGTTGGGACGCCAACGGACCTGCGGCCTTGCCGGTCGCATCGCACCCCCACTCCTCATCCCCCCATGAGTCACGGGTCGTGAACTGTCTGGCTCAATCACCGGGCGCAGGGACAATGATCTTGCCCCCAGGTGAGGATTAGGCTCAGACGCGTACGCTCCTCTCCGCACGTAGCCAGATGAGATCATGCATCACATGATGATCTCCCGACCTCCCGC